>NC_034417.1:18879101-18949433 GCF_002078875.1 Numida meleagris
TTTCTTCTTTTTTTCTTTTTTTTTTTCTTGTTCTTTTCTCCTACTTTCTTTTCCTCCTTTTTTCCTCATTTTTTTCCTCCTTCTTTTCCTCTTTTTTCCCTTTCTTTTCCTCTTTTTCCCCCCTTTCTTTTCCTCTTTTTTCCCTTTCTTTTCCTCTTTTCCCCCCTTTCTTTCCTCCTTTTTTCCCTTTTCTCCTTTTTTTCTTTTTTTTCCTTGTTCTTTTCTCCTTTCTTTTCCTCCTTTTTTTCCTCCTTTTTTTCTTTTTTTCCTTTTTTCCTCTTTTTTCCCTTTCTTTTCCTCCTTTTTCCCTCCTTTCTTTCCTTTTTTCCCTTTTCTCCTTTTTTTCTTTTTTTTCCTTGTTCTTTTCTCCTACTTTCTTTTCCTCCTTTTTTCCTCCTTTTTTTCTTTTTTTTCCTTTTTCCCTCCTTTCTTTCCTCCTTTTTTCCCTTTTTCCTTCTTTTTTTTCCTCCTTTTTTTCCTATTTTTCCCTCCATTTTTCCCCTCATTTTTCCTCTTTTCCTCCTCCTTTTTTTTCCTTCTTCCATTTTCTTCCTCCTCCTTTTTTTTCCTCCTTTTTTCCCTACCTCTACCTTTTTTTCTCCTTTTCTTTTTTTTTTTTTTTTTGTGGGTGTGGGTATAAGGGTTTTACATAAAAATGCTGAACCAATGTTACGGTTCTACCCTAAATCATTATTCCCACATATTTATGTATGATAACATCATGAATAAGCAATAAGCCAAAGAGCAAGAACACAATTTATGATAATACATTGACATATTGTAATGCATCACGGAATGGTTGGGTTGGAAGGGACCCTAAGGCCCCTCTGATGTGAGCTGGGTGCCCCCCCCAACTCAGGCTGCCCTGGGTCCTGCCAGGGATGAGGCACAGCAGCAGCCCCCACCTCCACCCAGCGGAGCCACCCCCCAGTGCTGCTCCAGCACAACCACATCCTCCCCTGCAGCCCCCACCTCCATGAGGACACAGCTCCATCAGCAGAGTATTGCGTGGGGACTCCCAGCAAAGCCCCCCCCCCGGGTGACAGCATTCACCTTGCAGCCAGCGTCAGGCAAAGGATTTATTTGAAATACCTCTACATTAGAAAAACTAGATTTTATTTAATTTTTTTTTCTTTGATTCACTCCGAAATATCAAAACCTATAAACTCTCGTTCGCCGCGTGGAGGTTGCTCATGTGCAGGGTGTAAAACGCCCACGGCTCGGGGATGTAGATCACCCCGGGGTATTTCTTCCTGAGGGTTTTGTCGTTCCACAGCCACGCCACCCAGACAGCGATCAGCACCAGCGTGATGATGAACGAGTAGAAGAGGAAGAGCCCGTTGCTGTCCAGCACCAGCCCCTTGCGCTTCTGGTGCATCACCAAAGCCATCATGGCGAAGAACGTGAAGATGTAGAGGATGAAGATCTGCCCCTCGGTCACGAGGTACCTGCAAAGCAAAGCAACTGAGCGCCCACCCCATGATCCGTGCCTGCCACTGACACTGTCCAAAAGGTTTATACTGACTGCAGAAGCCCATAGCAAGCACCCTACATTCACTTTTCCCCCATTAAAGCGGCTGTTTGGGTTGGTGTTCTCCCCGCTTGGCTCTGAATGGGATACGTGGCGCTTGTTGTCAGCCCAAAAATCCATTTCTCCCCACTGTGGAGCAGAGAAATGGCCATGGTGAGTCCTGAAAGCTTAAGGCAAAGCGGGGGCTAGAGGGAGCGGAGCTCTTCCTCTTCCCTGGCTCTAGTTTGTGTCTATGGGAAATGGTTCTTGTCAGTGGTAAATAGTGAGGACTTGGATCTTGCCTATGAGAAATGGCGAGGATTTGGTTCGTGTCCATGGGAAACCTGAGGAGCTGTTACCCATGGCTTGTTACCCATTTGTTTTCTCCTGCAACACGCAGACCTGTGAGCGTAAATCAGGATGCTGCTCTCATTCACAGAGAGGCAGCAAACTCATGGGGAGCGTTGGAAGCCAGGTATTGTTTTGGGTACCTGCCCCCAGGAGCCCCTGGGTACTCTGGGGGTACCCGTGGGTGCCTCCTTGCAGGGAACTGTGCTCAGTGCATCTTGAATTGTTTGCCTGGAATAGCAGAGACTCGGCTGATGTATTTAAAGGCAGTGCAGTGGGGGGTAAGTGGGAAGTGACCAAATCATCCTGATGATTTTGACGATCAAAAATTAATTTACTGTATAAGAACAGCCTCAGCAGGGGTCAGAGCCACAGGCGTAGTCACTGACAATGAATGGGAAGTTGTTCGGCTGCCATCAGGGAAACTGCTTGGGAAGATGAGGCTAATGAAAATGGGAAATAAATAAGAGCTCTCTCACAAGGCCATTTGGCCCTGCAGGGTGAGCCGGGTGGCGGCGTGCATCCCTGTGCTGCAGGGAGAGCATTGCCAGGAGCACCCCAACGCTGTGCAGATCTGTCTGCCTATGGCACGGGGGGGCTGGGAGCCTGGGCTGCAGCTGTACAGACCCTGTGCTGGGATTCCTAAGCAACGGAGGAGCAGGAAAAGCACAGGGTGCCAGCAGGTGGGGCTGGGACAGCTGTGTCAGTGGGGGGAGCGACACAGTGGGTGACCAGACACCCCAAGGAGGAACAGGGACACGCGGTGCTGAAGTGGTCCCGGCTCTCAGTGACCCACTGAAAGGAGATCTGATTGGATTTTCCAGGCTGGCACGGGAGCTGCAGCTCTGCCCTGGCACCCCCGGAGCCCCCAGTGGGGCACTCACCAGTAATAGAGGCTGCTCGGCCCCGTCAGCAGCAGCGCGGACACCGGCATCCTGCTCTCGTCCTCGTCGGGCGTGAAGCAGCCGGTGAAGTATATGAAGAGGATCAGGAAGAAGGGGATGTACCTGGGGGCAGAGGCAGCGCTGGGGAGGGCGTGGGGCTCGGAGCCCTGCCCCCCACCTCCCTGCACTGCGACCATTCGTTAGCGTGACCATCTGAACAAACGAGCAGGGTGATTGTTGTTGTTTTAAATTTTTGGAGCCGAACCGTCAAGGAATCTGCAAAATCCTCCGCAACGCGCACGGCAGAGGGGAGGGGAACAGTGCTGCTCCGCTGCTCCCCGTGGCTGCACGTCCCCAGAATGACGGGGGTTGAAAAAAAGCCAGCAGGGACGGGCGGCATTCGGAAGGAGAGGCCCCTGTGAGCACCCAGCTGAGTGCACCGAGCAGCTCTGCCTCCTGGTGCATCGTTCCGAGGCCGCCGGATCGACGCCGCAAACCGCTTACCACATCGAGTGACCCAAATACTCGTCGTAGTAGTACAGCAGCTCAAAGGAATCAATCTGCAATGCAACGGCACAGATTTAAAAGGGCAGAGAGGGCACGGCACGCTCCGAAATAAGAACAAACGATGAGGAGGATGATTATTTTTTAAGCCCCGGCATAAAGAAGCGGCGTTACCAGCGTCTCTGGCTTCAGGTTCCTGATGATGGGGTTCTCCCTGACGGACAGGTGGTGCTGGTACCCGCTGAAGATCAGGCGGTGGTTGACGGAGTCGCCCACCAGGTGGATGCTGGCGCCCATGACGAACGTGATGATGCTGACGTACACCATGGATCGGGGCAGGGTCTTCGGGGAGCGCTCGATGAGCTGACAACGGAGACATGGAGCAGTGAGGAGGGACAAAGCGATGCTGTGACAAATTCCGCCCTCTCCTGCTTTGCAAACGTCACCCCCCGCCACGTGGAGGTCTGCAGAGAAGCAGAGCCCCTGCAGCTTTCTGATCGCAGCATGCGTTCTGTCCCTTTTTGGGACAATAAATCGCATTTTGGGGCACTGACACCTGAGTCACCGCTCACACGGAGCCAGGACTCCCAACCATGACTCCCAGCCAGGACTCCCAGCAATTCCTTCCCCAGATGTGACCGAAAACATCGTTCCTTAGCCACAAAGCAGCAGCTGCTGGCTCTCGCTCCCCTCCTGCTGCCAGCAGCCTCTCTGTGCCCTCCAGCGGCGAGAGGGACCGCTCCCCTGTGCTGCACACCCATCCCTGTGCAAAAATTTTACAGGGGGCTCTGCTGAGTTGCCTGGTTTCTTTTCTTCCTAATGGAAGCGGACCCCTCCCTCTCTTTCTGCTCCTGAAGTGGAGCAGGACGAGCCCTCACTCATTTCAGCCAACACAACGTGAACAAGGAAGTGCTGTCCCT
Organism: Numida meleagris; assembly: GCF_002078875.1. Lineage (NCBI taxonomy): Eukaryota > Metazoa > Chordata > Aves > Galliformes > Numididae > Numida > Numida meleagris. The sequence goes on from NC_034417.1 coordinate 18,883,268, forward strand.
CCCAGCCTGGGGATGGGGAAGGTCTGAGAACCCGGCAGTGGGAGATGTGGTGGTGGTGGCATTGGGACCCAGCAAGCCCTGCGCTGCCAAAGCAGCTTTGCAGCCCTTCGTCTGCATAAACGCAGAAAAGCTCCTTATTTGTATTTAATTCTGAGGCTTAACTTTCCCTCTCTCTAACCACTGTGACTGTCAGAGGGTTCGGGGAGGGGAGCACGGGGTTGAGGGGAGCTCCTGTCTGGTGCAGGAAGAAGGGCAGGGATGTCCTTCAGGGGGACACGGGGTGACCACAGCAGCAACTTGTGACCTGTGGAACACTGAGCTCCCAGAGGTCGGCTGTGCCACTTGGGGACAGCTCACGCCGAGTGTGACAGTGCTCACAGCCCTGCTGAGTGCGTTCCTTTCCGCCCCAGTGGAGTTTAATCACTCCCAAACTCAGGAGAGAAGCATTTTCATCTTGGGACGTAATTCAATCCCTGGCTAACGAAGGTTAAAACATATTTCTAATTGCTTTCTCGTATCTCCTGGCTGCCAAGTGTTTCATAGGAAAAGATTCCCGGTGATGGGGCAGTCCTTAACCTGAAAACGTGGCCGCAGGATCTGGTGGCTGGCAGCTGGTGCTGGATAAATTCGAGCTACAGACACAATTCTAATGCCGAAGAGCAAGCGTAATTAAGCACTGAACAACTTAGGAAATCTGCTGCAGTTCCAGCTGCCCCCTAAGGTCTGGATGGATGTTGTCTTGACAATGCACTTCAGCTGAGCTGGGGCGAAGGGCTTTGAGTTCTGAACGTGGAGCTCCTGGGCGAAGCGAAAAGCTTTTACACACAGGGAGCATGTGAACAAACAAAAGGATTTCTCCCAGGCTCCAACTTCTGCGGCCTTCCCCTCAAATCAGCACTTCTGTCAGAGGCTGAGCCACGCGGGTGCAGAATGCGGTCGGAGCGGGTTTGTTCCAGCTCACAGCACAGACAGGGAAAGCAGCCTGACTCCCACTGGTTCACAACCACCAAATCGCCTCAAAGCAGGAGAAAAAGCCTCAAAAGCCCCACCTGTGGCTTATGGCCGGCGGCTGGGAAATGGTTGGAAAGGCTGAAAAAGTTTCTGTAGTGCAGAAAGGTGGGCACTGCCTCGGTCCTGAGCAGCTGGCATCCTCAGCTCCTTCTGGAGGGAAAGCTGCAGAGCAGGGCAGGAGGGCTCAGCTGTGGCTGATGGTGAGTGGTTTCACCTGGGGAAAGCACCACTTGCCCTGCTCGTACAGCTGGCAGCGCTAAGAATGGTTTACCTTTAGCAGAAGAAACGGTGTTATAACGTTGTAAGCCATGTGGAAATAATCTCCGGCACTCGGTTTGTTGAGGGGAAACCACTCCAGCGGCAGGATTATCTGAAGAGAGGGGGGAAAAGATGCATCAGTGCAGCCCCGTGACCCAGCTCTCCTTGCAGGGAGCATCCCTACCAGCACCGTTGGCACACAGGAGCTAAAGGAACGGTGTGGTTGAATCTCAGCTGTGTGCTCCTGCAGCGCTGAGAAAGCAGTGATGAACCCAACAGCAGCGGATCCCCGTTAATGCGCTGCCCCGTTCAGGTGCCAGCACTAAAACCCCTCATTTTTAGGGCAAAGAGCCTTCTGTCCTGCCACGTGCCATACACAAAGCAAGAGCCCCGTGCTCAGGACGTGCAGGCAAAGGGATGGGGATGAGCAGCAGAAACATCACTGGTGCTATGACATGTAGACCTACGGGCTGGAGATGCACTGGCACGGCTCTGCCACCCCCAGCTCACCATGGCGATGGGACGGCCGAAGTCCAGCACCCAGTTCTGCAGCGTGAAGTAGAACCAGAGGTCGAGGTGGAACGGGGAGGTCTTGGAGGTGTCCTCGTTCTTTGCCGCCCCATGCCTGGTGGGGACAGAAGGAGAGCGTCAGCCCCCGGGGACGGGGGAGGCAGGAGATGGCTCCGGGTGGATGGTGTGGATGGGTTGGGGTCAGCGGTGTCTGTACAGAGCTGGGGCTCCAAGGAGAGGAGGCAGCACATGAAAGGTAAAGCATCAGGAATAAAAACCTGCCTGTCCCTTATGAAGGCTGCTCCCGGCGGAGGAGGGAGCACAAAAGAAGGATGCAAAGCCCGAATGCTGAATGAAGTGCAACTGTTTTTAACTTTTGCGTGACAAAACAAAGCTCCCACCGCATTTCCAATGCTAAAAAAAAAAAAAAAAGCGTGGAATGCTATAAAAGTAGTGAATGTAAAAAAAAGTACCAAATGCAAGAAGGTATTCCTGCCCTGCAGTGCTCCAGCACAGGGATGCTCTGGACATGCTGTTACCTTCATCCCTTGCTCTCAGGCTCATCCTGTGCCCTGCCCTCGCAGAGCTGCCCCGCTGAGCCCCTTCCTCCAGGCAGCCCCCCCCCCAGGCTTCATCTTCCCACGGTAAGGGAAAGCAGCCGCTTTAGGGCCAAGGTGCAACTTGCTCTTTTGGGGCGCTGAGAGCAGAGCCCCGAGCGGAGCACGGAGCTGCGCGATGGATGGCGGTACCCTGGAAGGCTGGGATGAGCCTGGGAGAGCCGTGGTTCCCTTAAGAAGTTGCCACGAGGTCGGGGACACCCAACCGCCCAGGATGCCCCGGAGCACCGCAGCATCTCGGATGAAGCGGTAATACCCGGGAAGCACAGGAAGAGCGGGGCCGGGGGGGCTGCATGGGGTGGGGTGGGGGTTCCATAATGACCCGGGGGGCTGTCAGGGTGATGTGTGTAGGGGGAGAGCTGCGTGGATCTGGGTATCCGATGCAGCCAGGATGGTCTGGGGGGGTGGGGTCAGGAAGATGCGGGCAGTGGCGCTCCTGGTGATGCTGGGGGGTCCCAGGGATGGTGCCGGGAGCTCTGCGCACGGTGGGCCGCCCCGGTGCCCGTCCCACCCCCCCCGCACTCGGCCCCGCCGCTCACCTGCCCGCGTAGAGCGGCCCGGAGGGCTGCGGGGAGCCCGGGGCCGCCGCCGGGAACGGCCGGCGCCGCGCCGAGCCCTGCATGAGCCCGCCTGGCCCGGCCCGGCCCGGCTCGGCTCAGCCCGGCACGGCGCGGTGCGGTGCTGCTCCGCCCGGGCCCCGCCTCGGCGCTGGGGGAGGGCGGGCGGCTGCGCGGATGCGGGCGGCGGGACGGGCGGGGGGAGCCGGGGCTGCGGGTCGTCGGAGGGGACGGCTGTCGGCTTCGTTACTGCGACTCTTCGTATTTGCGTTCATTTTCGTTGTTGTTACGTTCGTTGTCGTTTTTGTTATTTTTGTCGTGGTTGTTTTTAATTGTTGATTTCAAACGATGATCGTTACCGTTACCATCACCCCCTCTCCCCCCCCCCGACCCTCTCATGTATACTGGTAGGGGGAGCGGCAGGCCGGCACGCTGCTGCTGCCTCTGCGCGCGATGCTGCCCTGCAGGATGAGCGCCAGGGCTGAAATCCACTGGTTCGGCCCCAAAACGGGGAGCAGGCACCACTCTGTGGGCGCAGCATCGCCCTCCTGCCTCCTCCAGCTATCAGGGCAGGGAGATAACACATGGGAAACCCTCCGAGCCCACAGCTGTCCCCTGTATTCCACACAGAAAATTTGGGCAGCTCATTTTATTTCCCTGTCCAAAGCGTGCTCAGATCATCTTTGCTATTTTTAAAATAGAGGAAGGAGAGAGAGATGATATTTAACTCCTTACGTGCTCTTTAGAAACAAAACCCTATTCGTCCCGATGCACCACCATATGCACTGATGCGAGTCCTCATCTGGCTGAGGAAATGAGATGTGGAAGTGGGAAAAGGCCTACGGAGTGCAAACTCTGCCTCACAAATTGGTGTCTCATTTTAAACACAGAGCTTAACTGAAAGGTCAGGGAGCAGCGTGGCTGTGCCACAGGTTGGGCACATCGCTGTCAGCAAGTCACCAGACATGGGGCCAGCTGCAGCAAGGGCACAAGGCATGTGGGTGTAACCCAGTGAGTCAGGAGGTGCTGATCACAGTCACAGAACAGCTTAGGTTGGAAGGGACCGTAGAGATCACAGAGTTCTAAACCCCCTGATGCTGTGCTGCTTTCTGTGTGCACGGCCACAGTAAATGCTGCCAGGCTGGGATGACAGAGTTCTCTTTGCAGGGTGTGAGGCTGGAAGTGTTTGCAGGCTGTGCCACAGCTTCTGTGATGACGAATTGTGGTCCTGACAGCACTGAACATGGCACGAGTGGCTGCGATGAGGCTGCAGAACGGATCTGGGTTCTCCCTTCATCGCTGTTTGTGCGTTGAGGAACACGACGTGTGTGTGGGCAACCACGGCTTTTGTTGGGAATGTGAACACCCTGCAAAGCGGAGGAGATGGTGGAGGTAACAGAGACAAACTCCACTTACACTCACCGTGAACTCATCGTGTCGGGCACATCTCAGGCTGCGTGAGGCCGATCCTCGTTGACTGAACACCCCGACCCCTCTCCTCAGGGCTTCTTTCGGTGACTGCCCGCAGTGCGGCCAGGCCACACTGCCATGCATAATGCACGCTGTGGCCTACACACAGCTCCGGTTGCATGGCTCTCCATTAATTCTTAATTGGGCTGATACAGAATCCCATTCGGGACAATGGGGCACAGCAGACGGGCTGCGTATCGGCATGGGCCGTCTGTCGCTGTGTTTACGGTGCCCTTGCTCGTGTCCCATGGGGACCCCAGGCCGTGGGTGCCGAGGGGTTTTGCTGAAGGCACGGTGGGAGGGGTGGCATTGGGGAGGAGGCTCTGGGGAACGGGGCACGCACACACCTGCGTGGGCCCTGTCACAGATGAGCTCCTAAAGCTGCTGGCAACTTTTCGTTAAACCACACATGACTTCAACCCAAAGGCAGCACCAAGGGGCCTAACTCAAGGCCGGGCTGCCCCCACCGAGCAGGCTGAGGGAGGCCCCGCCGTGGGCAGCGGGGAGCGGCGCTGGGCTCGGGGAGAACGTTAAGATCCGCGACGCGGAACGTCCGCGCGCCGCTCCCTGTTTCCGGGGGGGGACAACGAGTGAGCACGCGCAGCGCTCGCTTCCGGTTTCACTTCCGGAATCGGGGGCGGAGCGGCAGCGAACGCCCCGTGCCCGGCGCGCGCCCCGTGGGGCCCTTCCGGCGACCCGTAGCGGTGCGCTGCTCCCACTGCGCCCCCTCCCAGCCCACCCCGCGGTGCCTGACGCTGCGGGTTCGCGTCCCGGCCGGGGTCGGCGGCGCTGGGATGGGCCGCGGGTGAAGGGGAGGAGGAGGTGGGCGCTGGGGCTGCCCCGCCTCGCCGCCGGGCCCGGGGGGCGGCTGGCCCCGAGAGGGCCGCATGTGCCCCCCGCCGGGCCCCGAGGCAGGACGGAGCGGGAGGCGGAGGGAGAAGCGGCCCCGGCGGCTGCGGGCAGGCCCGAGCGGGGCCGTCCGGGCCGGCGGGGCCGCAGCCGGGAGGAGGAGGAGGCGGCGATGGAGGGGCTGGCGGGGTACGTGTACAAGGCGGCGAGCGAGGGGCGAGTGCTGACCTTGGCCGCGCTGCTCCTCAACCGATCCGAGAGCGACATCAAGTACCTGCTGGGCTACGTCAGCCAGCACGGCGGGCAGCGCTCCACCCCGCTCATCATCGCCGCCCGCAACGGCCACACCAAGGTGGTCCGCCTGCTCCTCGAGCACTACCGCGTGCAGACCCAGCAGACCGGCACCGTGCGCTTCGACGGGTACGTAGGGCCCTGCGGCCTGGCACCGGGCCTAGGGTGGTTGGATGGGGCCTGCACTGGTCCTGGTCACGGTGTTTCTGTGCCCCGCGTTGGGCCTGGTGGTGGTGGTGGTTCGGCCAGGGCCTGGTCACGGTGTGTCCGCAGCTTGTGGTGGCTTTGTCGTAATGCGTTGTGGGCCTGTGGAGCACCTCCAGATGAGGACCACGAAAATGACCCAAGGGATGGAATGCCTCCCCTAAGAGAGAGCTGGGGCTGCGCAGCCTGGAGAAAAGAAGGCTCTGGGCAGAGCTGAGAGCGGCCTTTCAGCATCTAATAAGTAAGAATGCAGACCCTTTAGTGCAGTCTGTGTGATAGGACAAGAGGAAATGGATTCAAACTAGATTTAGGCTGGGTATAAAAAAGAAAACTTGTTAAGATAAGAGTAGTGGGGCACTGGCACAGGCTGCCCAGAAAAGCAGTGTATCCCCCCCCCTTAGAGACACCCAGGGTCAGGCTGGAGGGGCTCTCAGCAGCTGATGGAGCTGTGGGTGTCCCTGTTCATTGCAGGGGAATGGCACCAGGTAGCCTTTAAAGGTTCCTTCCAACTCAAACAACTGTGATTCTATCTGTCTGTCTTGGGCATGTCACAGTGTCTCCAGGGTCTGCACCGCTCCTTGTCACAGTGTGTCTGGGGCCTATAATGTTGTGTCGAGGGCCAGAGCCAGGCCGTGGCTGCCTGCTTGGCATTGCTCAGCTGGTGACTGGGCTGTTGGGATGGGGATGGCTCTGCTGTCCCTGGGGTGTAGCTGCTTGATGCGACTTGACCACTTCAAGCTGAAATTGCAGGCAGGATTTTATTAGCCCAGTGGGCAGGTGACTCCATACGCATTCTGCACCGAAGTGGCCTTTCTGTGACATCAGGCATTCTGTGACAGGCCCCAAGTAGGATGAGTATGGGGTGGTGCCACCTGCTTGCTCCAACTGAGGCTTTTTCCATTGCCAGCTCGGACAAGAAGCAGGTTCCTCACTGCTGGAGGCTGGGATGGGGTTGCAGGGAGGGAAACGCTATGGTTTAGGACAGGAGCTGTGGTGAGGGATGCGGTCATTGCCCAGGAGCTGGTGTTCATGATGCTGTGTGACAGGCAGGATGAACGCTCTTGGTTTGCTCCTGGTCTGGGGAGATGTGGCCAGCTCACTGCAGAATACCTATTTCTGAATAGATTTTAGTCTCTTAACAGTACTCTCTTAACAGCAAGTGAGCATTACATCTGTTCTGTTAGGTGTTGAAGTAGTGCTGCCTGTCCTCACGTTAAACCTGCAGGCTGTTGTGCTCACATGTTCCTTCGCTTTGCTGTCATGAGCTTCATTACCTCTCGTTTTTTAAGTCTCCCACAGCTCTTATCAAGTACTTGCCCATATGTCATTCTTAAAACCAAGGCTGACTAATCCTGAAGGTCCATTTACCCTTTGAACAGGTTCAGGTTCGGCAGGTAGCTGGCTGTGTGCTGGCACAGAAAGGAGAGCTCCCATCAGATACCGAGAGGGATCGTCACGATCCCCCCATATCTCTCATCTGGCTCCTGCCTGATGAGCTGCAGTGATGTCTGTGCTGCTCCACCTAACCCAGGGAAAGCTGACTTGCTTCTTGCATGCTGAATGAAGGGGGAGGAACTGACTTTGCTGCGTGTGTGTTTTTTATTCCTCTTTCAGCCCTCTTTTCACAAGTAAAAGCTAGTTGAGTATACCTACTAGGGTGAGTGTCTGTCCTTATTTTAGATAAAAGAAGGGCCTCTGTTGACGGAAAGTGATAGAAGGGCTGTTGTCTCCCCTCTGCTGCTGGATTTTCTCTCATGCTGTGCATTGATGGGATGCTGATCTGCTTGCCAGAGCCTCTGCCTGATAGAGATTAAAGGAGGTGTTGTTTGAGATACAATGGGCACAGTGTGCCATCACCTCTCCCCTGGCCTCAGTAGGAGTCGCAGCCTGGTGAGAAGAAAGGCAGCATGTGATCCCAGATCGTGCTTGGCGTTATTTTCATTTTTGTGATAAGGTGGCCCAGAAACCCCCCTTGTTTGGGCTCCGAGCTTTTGACTTGTAAATATGGACCTGTAGTGCATTAGTAAATTACCTTGTGTTCACTCACAGAGCCTAGATCTTGGTTTGCTTCTGATTTAATAGAAAAGTACTTTGATGTGGTTTTGTATGTGCAAAATAAGGAACTTCTTACTGGGAACAAAGGTAGCCGCATCTGTTATATAGGCATCGCTGCGTGCCAGGGCTCTTAAGTGGCCTCTGAAGTGTCATCTAGAGATGCTGTATTTACAAATAGGCAACCAGCTGTTTCTGCAGGGCTTTGTAAAATGATGACAATTGCCGCTGAAGTCGAAAGTGAGCCAGTGTCTTACGATATTTTAATTTTGAAAAACGTGACCGCGTGGACATATGGAAATAATAAGATATTTGTCCCTCCTCTGTGATTCGGGCTGTGCCTTGAATGTATATTACCTGCAGGGTGAACGGTGTTTAAGTGTCTAGAGGAATGGAGAGGACATCAGCCCTTGTGTTTGTAGTTGCAGAAGGGGCTGAAGATTTAGGAATAAAAATAGCTTAAGGGTCCGTGAGGCTTTGCTGGAGTTAACTGCCCCCACGTTTACGAGTGCCAGCAAACTGTCTGCAAGGCCGTAATGCAAAACAGAGCTCTGAAGCACTCTGGCTTAGAATAGCTTCCTCTTTTTAAAAGTTGATTTTATTCCTCAAGGTCTGTTTTCTTAATCCCAATTGCTGCTCTGGTTCGCGCTGTGGTCTCAAGGAGTCGGTACAGCAGAAGGGGTGGCAGAGGACACCTCTGTTCTCCGTCAGGGGCAGGGAACAAGTGAAGTGATACGAAATTCTTCATGCAGCCTTGCTGCCAAATGTGTGCTATAGTTATGCTGTTATTTTATTCATGAAGAATTTGAAGAGTTGTTGGTTTTGTTTTTTTTTTTGTCAATATGTGAACTTAAAGTTTTATCCGTTTCTTTAATGAGTTTCTGGCACGAGGGATGAAAGGAGCAGCAATTCCTGGAGCTGTTCTTCCGGAGACCTCCGCAGGCCGGGGCTGCAGCTTGCAGGTAGCATCTTCAAAGCAGCCTGGGAAGCCTTGGTGCCAAATGTGGCTCCACCCCTGGCTGCTTTGAAGTTTCCACTTCCAGCCCTTCTTCCTGCGGGAGGTCTCCGTGCTTGGTAGGTCTCTTGTTCTTTTACCTTGGCTGTCCTGATAAGTCTGTTTGCCTTTAGAAACAGGGTGGCTATGAAGCGTCTTCTAATGGCTAGGTGTGTTTTTTTGCTGTCTTTAAAAAAAAGTCCAGCGCTCTGCTGAAGGAGCAGCCAAACGTTTAACTGCTTGTTTCCTCCTTTCTCTTTTCAGCTTTGTCATTGATGGGGCCACAGCTCTCTGGTGCGCGGCAGGAGCGGGGCACTTTGAGGTTGTCAAGTTGCTGGTCAGTCACGGCGCCAATGTGAATCACACTACGGTGACCAACTCGACTCCGCTGAGGGCCGCCTGTTTCGATGGCAGGTTGGACATTGTCAAGTACCTGGTAGAAAACAATGCCAACATCAGCATCGCCAACAAGTACGACAACACTTGCCTTATGATCGCAGCCTACAAGGGCCACACGGACGTGGTGAGGTATCTCCTCGAGCAGCATGCAGACCCCAATGCCAAAGCCCACTGCGGTGCCACGGCCTTGCACTTCGCGGCCGAGGCCGGCCACTTGGAGATAGTGAGGGAGCTGGTCAAGTGGAAGGCGGCGATGATGGTCAACGGGCACGGGATGACTCCGCTGAAAGTAGCAGCCGAGAGCTGCAAGGCAGACGTCGTGGAGCTGCTGCTGGCGCACGCCGGCTGCAGCAGGAGGAGCCGGATCGAGGCGCTGGAACTGCTGGGTGCCTCATTTGCAAACGACAGAGAGAACTATGACATCATGAAGACGTACCACTACCTGTATTTAGCGATGCTGGAGAGGTACAGAGACAGTGAGAATATAATTGAGAAAGAAGTTCTCCCGCCGATCGAAGCGTACGGAAACAGGACCGAATGCAGAACTCCTCAGGAATTAGAGTCTATTAGGCAGGACAGAGACGCCCTTCACATGGAAGGCCTCATTGTGCGTGAAAGAATTCTGGGCTCGGACAATATCGATGTCTCTCACCCCATTATTTACCGCGGGGCCGTTTATGCAGATAACATGGAGTTTGAACAGTGTATCAAGCTGTGGCTCCATGCCTTGCATCTGAGGCAGAAAGGCAACAGGAACACTCATAAGGACCTCCTGAGGTTTGCCCAGGTCTTTTCTCAGATGATACACTTAAACGAGCCGGTTAAAGCCAAGGACATCGAGAGTGTTCTGAGGTGCAGCGTCTTGGAAATAGAACAAGGCATGTCCCGCATCAAAACCACCCAGGACGCTGACATCCACACAGCCATGGACAACTACGAATGCAATATTTTTACCTTTCTCTACTTAGTCTGCATCTCCACCAAGACCCAGTGCAGCGAGGAGGATCAGTCGCGCATCAACAAGCAGATCTACAACCTGATCCATCTGGACCCCAGGACGCGGGATGGCTCCAGTTTGCTGCATCACGCCGTCAATTCCAGCACCCCCGTCGACGACTTCCACACGAACGACGTCTGCAGCTTCCCGAACGCTCTCGTCACAAAGCTGCTGCTGGACTGCGGCGCTGACGTCAACGCCGTGGACAACGAAGGGAACAGCCCGCTCCACCTCATTGTCCAATACCACAGGCCCATCAGTGACTTCTTGACGTTGCATTCCATCATCATTAGCCTGGTGGAGGCCGGCGCCCACACGGACATGACGAATAAGCAGAAGAAAACTCCTCTGGATAAAAGTACCACGGGGGTGTCTGAAATACTCCTTAAAACTCAAATGAAGCTGAGTCTCAAGTGCCTGGCTGCCCGCGCGGTGCGGATCTATAACATCAGCTATCAGAACCAGATCCCCAGAACTCTGGAAGAGTTTGTGAAGTTTCACTAGGCTACGTAAAATCTTTCGTGGTGGTGCTATCCCATGTTGACATCAGTGGCAGACGACGCAATATGTGTGTACACACGGAGTTGTGTTTCTCTCTTCTTTTGTTTTGGTTCCTTTGGATTCAGTCCTCAGCTTCTGTTCTCATGTGGATCCTGGGGGGGGGGAAAAAGCCACATGATCTGCCCGTAGTCAAATCTGATGTTTGACATTTGGTCTTTTAATTGCAAGATAATAATAATAATAATGTTTTCTCCCTCATTTTCAGAAGGAAAACAAAAAGATTCCCCATGTCAGTGGTGCAGCATATTTTGTTTCAAATGTGTATCTGTCTCCACTGGTGATGGCAGTTGAATGCTCTAAGCAGTGTCATACAAGGGCACCCCCGAACGCCCTGGTCACTCTGCTCTGTGGCAGCTCTGCAGGTTTTAAACCGTCTCAAAGTGAGGTAGGGAATGAAATTCCATGGTAGTTATTTGGTTCAAGTCTCAGCACACCGAGCAGCCCGTTGCTCTTATACCTCACAGTCTTGTAATGCCTTTCAGTTCATGCTGAAGATGTTGGTAACATCTTAAGTTTTAATTACTGTTGTTTATTTTTTTAATGACATTTTGAACAGCAGTTATCAACAGCTACAGAAGTAGGGGATGCTCTGTTAGGAAATACAGGTTCTAATTCAGATGTGGTCTGTTCCTCTCGTAACAGTTAACGTACCGAGCTCTTCATATACAATACTATGGTAAGTATTGAGTAACTTCTGAAGAACAAACTTGCACATTGGTCGAAAAGAACCAGCACCATGGTTTCCTTTGATGTAGCTAAGTTCCTCATATATAAAGACCGTGCATGGATACCTAGAAAATACATAGGGTATTTGTGTTTGTGTGTGTCCCAGCATTTCAAACCTTCTCACTTGTTTTGTTTCGACGATCAACACGCACCTTTCTTTGACTCAAAGTATGTAGAACTGCACTCTCAGATTCCAAATGCTGTATCTTCCTAACGGGGTCGTCTGTCGCCAAAGAGAGTCTTCCTTCGGAGCGTGACACTGCTTGAAACTGCTTCCTCCAACAAGCGTGGAGTCTGTGCCTCCCCAAATCGGACTTTGTGAGACTTTTTCATCATTTTTACTCCTTTCATTATGAAAACCTCTCTTAAAACTGATTTTTACAAAAAAAAAAAAAAAAACAAAATACAAAAACCTGTCCTATCATAAGGTCTTTTATGGTAAGCAGCTGATTGTACAATGGAACTGTTGCTCGAGACAGTGCTTGTCACTGGTCTCGACAGGCTCCTGGGAACTCTGGCATTTTAAATGCAGCTTTTTAACCCTCAGATGATGAAAGAATGTTCTGTAGGTTTGTTTTTTTTTTAAAAAAACTATCCGGGTAGAACTTCAAGGCGAGATTTGGGCACACGTTTCTATTTGTATGGCAAACAAATAAACACTGAATGTGGGATTGGTTTGCAGCTAGCTTTTTCGTGCAGCACCAGGAGGAAGAGCACGGCTTAGGGTGCGTGATACCAGCAGCAGTGCTGGCTGTGTCTCCTCAAAGGGAAATGCTGTCGAAATATGCTGGCTTCTCAGACTGCCATCTTTGCACTGCTGGAGAGTATACACAAACACTGAGGTGTACAAACATATATACATACACTCATATATATTTATTATAATATATATATAATATATACACACACACACACTCCAGCTTTGGGAAGCCCTGTTCACAGCAGATCTGGAAGCTCCAGGGGCTGTACAATATTTATACACAAAACATTAGACCTACATAGAGGTCGTATATAAATATATATATGTGTGTGTGTGTGTGTGTGTGTGTGTGTGTGTATTATATATAGAAGCACACGCATATATATATAATGTGTGTGTGTATATACACACACAGAAATGTGCAAATCTGCAGACATCTATGTATAACATAATACATTATAATACTTGCTTATAAAATCATAGAATTGCTCAGGTTGGAAAAGACCTTAAAGCTCATCAAGTCCAACCACAGCTGACCCATACCACCCTAACTCTAACAACCCACCACCAGGTCATGTCCCCAAGCACCACATCCAGATGGTTTTTAAACGCATTCAGGGATGGTGACTCTACCACCTCCCTGGGGAGCCTGTTCCAGTGCTTGACAACCCTTTCTATAAAGAAGATTTTCCTGATATCCAGCCTAAACCTCCCCTGGTGCAGCTTGAGGCCGTTTCCCCTTGTCCTGTCTCCTGTCACCAGTGAGAAGAGTCCAGCCCTGCTCTCACTGCAATCACCTTTCAGGTGTTTGAAGAGAGCAATGAGGTCTCCCCTCAGCTTCCTCTTCCCCAGACTAAACAGCCCCAGTTCCTTCAGTCTCTCCTCGTAGGGCATATTCTCCAAGCCCTTCCCCAGTCTTGTTGCCCTTCTTTGGACCTGCTCCAGCACCTCTTTCTGTACTGGAGCAGGTCCAAAGAAGGGCATTGCCTGGGGTTGTTGTGGCCAAAGTGTAGGACCCGGCACTTGTTGAACCTCATCCCGTTGGCTTCAGCCCAGAGATCCAGCCTGTCCAGATCTCTCTGTAGGGCCTCTCTACCCCCAGGCAGATCAATGCTTCCTGTCAGCTTGGTGTCGTCTGCAAACTTACTGAGGATGCTCTCAATGCCCTCATCCAGGTCATCAATAAAGATACTGAAGAGGACAGGCCCCAGCACCAACCCCTGGGGAACACCACTTGTGACCGGTCGCCAGCTGGATTTAACTCCATTCACCACCACTCTCTGGGCCTGGCCCTCCAGCCGGCTCCTTACCCAGCACAGAGTGTACCTGTCCAAGCCACAGGCTGCCAACTTCTCCAGGAGAATACTGTGGGAGACAGTGTCGAAGGCTTTGCTGAAGTCTAGGCAGACCACATCAACAGCCTTTCCCTCATCCACCATGCGGGTCACTCGATCATAGAAGGAGATCAGGTTGGTCAAGCAGGACCTGCCCTTCACAAACCCATGCTGGCTGGGCCTGATCCCCCGGTTGTCCTGCAAATGCCGTGTGATCTCCCTCAGGACAATCTGCTCCATAACCTTCCCCGGCACCGAGGTCAGGCTGACAGGCCTGTAGTTCCCCAGATCCTCCTTACGACCCTTCTTGTAGATGGGAGTCATGTTGGCAAGTCTCCAGTCTTCTGGGACCTCTCCAGTTGACCAGGAACGCCGATAGATGATGGAAAATGGCTTGGCAGGCTATCTCTTTCCATTCATTAATCATCATTAATAAGGAAGCTGAATAGCAGCAGTCCCAGTACTGAGCCCTGGGGGACACCACTTATGACTGGCCGCCAACTGGATTTAACTCCATTGACCACAACTCTTTGGCCTCAGCCATCCAGCCAGTGTTTCACCCAGCAGAGTGTATCATGTATTATACATCCATAATGCATATGTATCCACAGATACATATACACACACAGAGCTTCCAGCTCTGGGAAGTTTTGGTCACAGTGGAGAGTGTGCACTGGACTGAGGAACATTTCGGGGGGTGGGGGAATGGATCCATGTCTATCCCACAGCTCACATATAAACATATACACACACACACACACGTATATATAATTACATATATGTAAAATACATATATTTAAGGTGTTTATAAATATACATGTGTGTATACATAAATATAATGCATATCCATACATAATGCATTATACATATATAGTGTACATATGTACATAGGCTTCTGTATTTATTGTATACATATGTATGTAGTGTATGTGTGTGTGTATGTATATATATATAAAATTTATACAGACATAAGCATATACACTCCCTTGATAATACACAGTCTCTGCTGTGAGTAGCATTTCCCAGAGCTGGAAGGGGCTTTTGTGTATGTATACATCTGTATGTGTTTTTAAATGGGTGTGTGTGTGTGTATATATATATATATAGGGTGTGTGTGTATGTATGTGTATATATATATATATACATATACGTATGGGTGTGTGTGTGTGTATATATATATAGGGGTGCGTATGTATGTGTGTGCATATATACACATATAGTATATGAGTACATATATGTGTGTGTGTATGTGTATAAATGTGTATATATAGACATATGTGTATGAATATGAGTATATATGTGTGCATATATGTAAGTATATATGTGTCTATATATGTGTATATATAAATGTGTGTGTACATATAAGTTCATATGCATATATATATATGTATGCATGTGTACATATGTTTATCTCTGTATTTGTGAGTATGTCCATGCATAGATGTGTATGTGCATATGGTGTGTGCATCCATAGGTACACGCACTGCCCTCTCTCCCCCCAGCTCCTGCACGCAGCGGTGCCCATAGGTGACACAGGCACCGTGCAGGGAGGAAATCCCCCCCGCTTGCTCCCCCCAGCAGCACAGAACGGGACAGGTTTTCAAATATTGTATTTTTAATCCTTAAAAACAAAACAAAACAAAAAACAAACAAAACAGAAAAAAAACCAAGAACATCTTTACCGACCGCCATTACACGTCGGGCGGACGTAGGCTTTCTTCCCCTCCGTTCCGTTCCCGTTCGCATAAATAATTCTGCTACGCCGAAAAGAAAGAGCGTTGTCGAACAGCACCGACCCTCCGCTGGGCGCCGAGCACGGCCAGCCGCTGTTCTGCCCTAAGGTGCTTTGCTCTGCGACTGTTCGTGTTCAGTGCATGAAGAAGGAGGCAGCTCCTCTCCCCAGCCCGCCCCTGCGCTGCTGTGCCCTGCGGACGGCTTCGGGGCTGCGCAGCCCCGCTTTGGTCCTTCTGCCCCTTTTTTTTTTGGGGGGGGTAGGCGAGCCCCGGGGTTTGACACAGCTCCGTGATGGAAATTAAAAGATATAGGTATCTTAAAAATAATGAGATTCGGTGCCCACGGAGGAGCTGCAGCCCCGCGTTGTGTGCTGGGGTCGGGGGGGACATTCCTGCTTGCCCCATTGCCGTGCGCAGGGCTGTCCCCAAACCGGTTTGAAGAACCTCTCGCTGTGTTCCCGTGGCACAGGGCCACCAAACTGGGGGCTGGGGTGGGAGAGGGTGAGGGAGGGTTCAGGCTGGGCGTACGTCTACTTCTTTGCCCCCTCTCTTTTTCTTTGTGTTTTCTTTTGGGTTTTGGACCTGTCGAGGCGATTTCACACCCCCGCGGCGCACACCCTCGTCCCGACGCGCCCCCGGCTCTGCCAGCACCGACAGGGACTGCGGGCGGCGCGCCCGGGAGGCAGCGAGAGGGGCCCCCCCGAGAGCATCACTCCAGCACCGCCGCGCTCCGCTGCTCCTCCGCCTCCCGCCGGCGGCTGCCGCTCTGAAAAAAGCCGAGCTGTAGGGATCAGAGAGGAGAGAAAAACCCCGGCATCACTTGGGCTGGCTGCGTGGGAACGCCTTGCTTTTAAAGGGATATCGTCAGGCGGTGGAAGCCCTAAAGGCGAACGCAATGGAAGTGGAAAGAATAGAGATGCTGTTGTCATGCCCAAGGGAGCATTCCTGCTGCGAGGCTGCATTTTTTTCCCCAGGAGCCATGCGAGAGGTGGGAGCTGTGGGCACAGAGCTGGGGGTCTCTCCAGCACAGCCCCCCCAAACACCCCCCCCCTCAGGGTACTGCTCACCTTCCAGAGCACCAGCACCAGTAGCGCCAGCAGCAGGAGCCCCCCCAGCGTGCTGCCCAGGATGATCCAGATGGGGATCTGCGACTCCTCTGGCTTGGAGATTTCAAACGTTATCTGCAAGGCAAAGAGCACAGAGACGCTGGTTTGGGGTGCAGGAGCTGGGAATGGAGGTGATGCTGGGGGCTGGTGGAGCTGGGAGAGGATGCTGGAGCTGTTTGGTACCCAACGTGTGTTGCCTGCAGCTGTTGTGCACCCAGCATGGGGGGCTCCAGCCCTTCTGCCAGCCACCATGCTTCTCGCAGCGAGGTCAGAACAAAGCCATGGGGCTGCGTGGGGCTGTCCCTCCCCTTGGGTTTCCCAGCCCAGGGCTCACCTGGCGACTGGGGTCCTCCTCGCGGAAGACAAAGGGGCTCTCGAAGTGTCGCTGGAGGGCAGCGTTGGTGGTCAGCTTCAGTGACTTGAACTTCAGCTGCACAAAGAGAGGCTGGGGCTGAGCACCGTCCATGGGACCGGCATCTGGGGGGGTGTCCCCTGTGGCCCCACGGCTTTGCCTTTGGAGGACTTACTGCTTTCAGTGACTTCATCCACAGATTGCCACGCAAGTGGAGGTTCATCTCTTCGTTGGGGGCCAGTTTCACATTGCAGTCAATGGAAACGACGTCGGAGTTGCTGTGGTTCTGCAAAGGGGGAATTGGTGGATTGGGAGCATCAGCCCTGTGGCTCCATGCCCTGGCCCTGTCATGGAGCAGGGACAGCCCTAGGGCTCCCCATCCTGGGGTTCCTCTGCAGGGTTTGGTGCCTACCAGGAGCGGGGTGCGGGACAGGTCCTCCTCGGTTGGTGTGTGGCGGTAGTCAGTGGTGTTCCCCCAGATATTGCAGGTTGTATTCTCCTGTGGGAAAAGCAGATGGGGGTGGGGATGTGCTGGTGCCACCTCATTGCATCCTGGTGGGAACAGGGGACCTGACACCGCCCCTGACACTCAGGGCTGTCATTGCTGCACGGTGGCCCTGCAGTGAGGACATCAGAGTGACCATGATGTGTTGCACAACCCCGGGCCATCCACCACAGGGCATCTTCATCCCCACCTCCAAACCCAATGCCAAGGGGTTTCACTGGGAAAGACCCCTCCTACCTGGTCCACCAGGAACTCGGTGAGGAGCAGGAGGCGGTTACCAGCCCTGGTGGCCACGGGGATGGTGAGTTTGATGGTCACCCCCTCCACGGGGAAGAAGCCCAGGTTCTGCAGCTGTGGGGACAAAGGGCAGGGATGGGGATGGGGGACGAGCAGGGCAGTGACACGGGGGTGGGACGCAGTCAATTCCTTACCTTGAAGGTGCAGTGAAAGGGGGGACCAATGCTGTCGTATCTCTCCAGGGAGCTGTTGGACTTGATCTCGTAGTAGTCGAGGCTGGATGCCCTGTGGTGACAGAGGGGGATAGAGATTCTTCCTGTAAATTGTCAGTAATGAAGTGGCTTTATTTTCTCTGCCTCAGAGCCTCTAGTGTTAAAAAAATAAAATAAAATAAAATTATGGCTCAAGGTCTAGAAAACCTTCCTGAAATCACAGCAAGCAGTGCCAGGGAATGTGCTTCTTGAGTCCACATTTTTTCTTGCAGTCAGGTTAGGAAATTATCAGCTGTGCCTTTGCTCCCTCCTTGCTTTGGACAGAGGACACGCTCTGCTCTAGCAGATGCCCGCAGCTCTCCGTGCACACCCTTCAGTCTGGAGATGTGACTGCAAGCTGCACAGCTGCCAGCCCAGGCACAGCTTTACAGCCCCAGCACGGGCTGCAGACACCTGCTAGGAACATTATTTCCTACAAAAAGCTGTTTTTTTTCCCCCCCTATGAGAAATCACCACTCATGCACTGAACGCAGCACAGCTCCCTCCTTGCTTCTCACTGCTGATTTTCCAAGCATGGCACCCAGCAGTGACGCAGAGCCCCCATTCCATGCCCCCTGCCCCGCACCTGGTGAACAGCAGGTCGGCCTCGTACTTCAGCTGGAAGTTGAGGTGGGCGACGTTGTCCTCCTTGGTGCTCTCCTTCTCCTCGCTGTCGCTGAAAGAGCAGCAAAGCACAGCGTGAGCGGCTCCCGGGTATTTTTGGTGTGGTGGTGGGGTGCAGGAGCACCAAGGGAAGGGGTCCGCTTCTGCTTTGCAGCCAGAGCATGGGGAGAAGCAGTTCTGCTGCAGAACTTTCATCAGCCCAAGGCTGTGACTGTGAGGTGTTCAGAGGAAGATTGCACGGAGACAGCCCGCAGGCACTGAGTAGGGGAACCCACAGCAGTGGTGTTTGTGTGGTTCTACCCTGTCTGGATGCAACAAACCCAGCACCAAGCAAAGCACCGCAGGGTCCCTCCCCGCCAACCCCCCCAGCAGAGAGCTGCAGGCAGAGGGGGGGGATGCGATGCTGCAGACAGTGAAGGGGGGGGGCAGCTGGCGTTAACCTGTTGGCAACCATGTAGATCTCCATGCTTTGCAGGAAAACTGACTTGCTGAACTCGAAATCCAGGCGAAAAGCCACCTGCGGGGGGTGGGAGAAAGCGTTACGTGGGAAAAACCTCCAGCACCGGTGGGGAGATGCTGCAGGGCGCCGTGCAGAGCCCCGTCTTCCTTCCCAGCAGGGAAAGAGGCCGCACTGGGGACGTGCAGGATTTGCTCCCTTCCTCCGACGTGCTGCATTTTTCACTCCGAGGCCGGAGAACAAAGCAGCCCCTCAGGAAAGGGTGCTCTCGGGGGGAGCAGCAGCAGCACGGGGCCGCAGCGCACATCTGCAGCACGGGGTCGGCCGGCGGGGCCGGGGGCCAACAGCAACAACACGTGATCTGTGTCACATCTGCGAGTGCCGTGGCGATGACCTCAAGCTGTCTGGGACCGCGCAGCTGATTATGATATTAAAGCTCCCGCTGCTCGCCGGCCAAATTTCCATCTCCAGCTTTGTCTTTGTCTTGGCAGGACCCGGGCTACCTGATGCCACGCAGATGCGTTCTCAGCCCCTTGAGGTCGTGGGGAGCCGCTCCCTGTTGGCCACAGGCATCCAGAGCGCTCCTTGGGAGCTGTCAAGGTGCCCGGGGCTCGCCTGTCACTTCCAGGCTTCTGACACAGGGCGGCTTCGCCCAGACCTGGGGGCTGGAAAGGTTTTATGGCGGGCAGCTCTGTGAGATGCTGCTGTGGGAGTGGGCAGGGGCTGATCAGCCTTGGTTATTTGAGGCAGGAAAGCGCGCGGTGGAATGTGAAGGTGGGAAAGTTGGCTCCCGGTCTTGGAAATGGAATCGCGATCGTGGGCAGGCTGCAGAGCCCGCAGCTGGCTCTGGGGTTGGGCACACCTGGCCCCCAACCAAGGGTTTCTTGAAGGGACGGCGTTACCTTGGCTTTGGCGCGGAAGAAGGGGTAGCTCACATTGCAGACCCTCTTGTTGGGGTGCTTCTCTTCGGTCGCGCAGTCAATGTTGATGTCAGTGTCATCCTGAAACGGGACGCAGTGAGGCTGTGACACTGGGTTTGACTGCAGGCACCACCTCACGGCCACGCTCCTCATGGAGCTGGCAAACATCCCTTGCAAGAGAGGCATTAGCTTTGGGGAAAGCAAACAAAAGAGCAAGGAAAGCCTCCCCACGCATTGCTGCAGGGGCAGCCCCTCATGCAGCTCCTGGAGAGCAGCGTTTCCAACAAGCCCCTTCCAGCTTTCCCATCTAAATCCTCTTTCAAAGCTTAACTACAGCGCTGAATGGATGAAACCGATTGTTCTTGGCACTTTATTCAGGAAGAAGATTTTTCTATGCTTCCCCGTGAACTCTGATCATCAGGAGACAGTGTTCTGCACAGTGACCAGATGAGGAGTAATTGTTAATTAGCTCAGCTCAGTGATTGGGTCCCTGCTGCTGGAACACCTCCAGCTCTTTGGGAAGTTCCCGCTTTGTCAGTTTGCTGATTTCTGAGCCGTGGCAGCCAGGTGCTGTGAACAGAGCAACCTTTTGATAACCAGCTGTGACTGCTGCTGCATTGCACTCTCTGTTACCTAGCATCATAGTCTTGGTTTGTTGTTGTTTTTTTTTCCTCTCTGCAAATTTGGAAGAACCTATCAGCATTTTTCCTATTTCATGGGCAGCGCAGCCCTGCAGCAGCTCTCACACCTCGCACAGGGCTGGGAGTGATGCTCTGGGTGGCACTGGGAGGTGACAGCGTTAGAGTCAGTGCCATCAGCCCACGTGCACAGGAGATGGCTACAAAAACACAGCACCGATGGGAACTTGGCCATGCACAGCAAGGATGTTTGAGCTGATGGAACAGGAAAATAAAGAGCGAGATGGATTCAGCTGCATTTGACCTCATTTCAGGCTCTTGAGATGAAAACGCTGTTGTCTCTCCAAAACAAGGAGCTGAAGAGGCAACAGACGCCGAGGAGCTAAACCCACAGGGCGTAGGAGGCCTTTCCCCCCACCACCAGAGCTCCCAGCACCGCACCTTGGGGATGAGGCTGGCGAACTGCAGGTTCCTGGAGAAGGAGATGTTGAGCACCGTGCTGTAGGCGTTCTCGCCGCGGTTCTCCAGCACTGCCTCCACAGCCACCCTCCGGCGGGTGCTCTCGATGACAAAGATGGAGGCATCGAAGGAGAGGCTGAAGGCGGAGCAGGCGGGCGCCGCGCGGCGCAGGGCTCTGCTGCAGAACTCCCTGCGGGACAGGGGGAGGATGTAAACCCCATGGCATCAGCATGCCACATCCATGTGCGTTGCTTTTCTTTTTTTTTTTTTGCCTGGGGGTAAGGAGCAAGCAAAGCCCCGCAGCCTTGCTGGGGGACGTGAAGGAACGCGTCTATTCCAACACACGACCTCAAAAATGATTTTCTCAGCTGATGTCACCGCTTTAGCGCCGTGAGCTCAGTGCAGAACCCACTGCTGCCAACGTGAGCAGAGGCCAGGCCCCACGAGATGACCTTTCAAAGCTCTTCAAGGGATCAGACGTAGCATATAATTATTTTTGCTGCGTGAGTCAAGCCTGGCATTTATCCCCCTGTTATTTTCTGATTTGTCTCTGGGGCCCCTCACTGTGGCATCAGATGGGAGTTGTTTGGAAATATATCAATCCATTCCCAGTTGAGAGTGGGGATGCTCAGGGGGTGGAGCAGAACTGCTCTGTTCTCTGCCAACCCTATGCCACCCATACTGGGAGCACCCAGGCGCTCGGTGTGAGACCTGCACTGCCACTGGGGTTGGGCTGGGGAGCCAGCCCCATCACAGCCAACTTACATGGCACTGGGCACATCACTTCGGGCATCCAGGACCAGGTCAGGGACACAGTGCTCGTCCTCGTTGCACCCGTTCCAGAAAGGGACCTGGTGGGGGCAACAAGAGCAGACCGGTGATGATTTTGTCCTGAAGAGCATCAGGCTGCGCTGATCACAGGAGGGATGGGGGTGGCAGCCCCAGGATAAGGCAGCAGATGTGTCCTTTGGGGATAAGCCCACTGACCACGCTGACCTCTAAATTGGATTTTCAATTCCAACTGCAGACCAAAGTCCTCAACAGTCACCGGTCCCACCCAGCTTCCAGTACTGCTGGGCAAAACTAACCACGCCTGATGTGCGCCCACCCTTCTGCAGCTAAGTTCCTATGGGTAACCTCTGCTTAAAACCAGGGCTACCATGGATGCACACCCCTACACTGCAGCATCTCCAGCCAGAAGTCCCAAATCCCATGACAAAATTCCCTGGGAATAAGAAATAGAAACACTCAGCATCTGGTGCATTGCCAGGTTGCCATTGCTGGGTGGATTTTCGTAGAATCATAAAAGCATTTGAGTTGGAAGGGACCTTTAAAGGCCATCCAGTCCAACTCCCCTGCAATGAACAGGGACATTTTGCAGCAGACAGCAAGGATTCCTTGCCCACACCATTGCAGCCACCCCACTAAGTGATGCTGCACTTACTGAGACCCGGAGCGAGGTGGGCCAGCCGTCGTCCAGCACAGGGCCACTCTCGGGGTGCTCCAGCTCATAGTCAATGGAGAACGTCACCGGCTTCACGTAGTCAGCTGTGTCCTGCAGCAGGCAGAAAGCAGCGTTGGGGAGGACGGGGTCGCTGCTCATGGTGGAGCAACATCAGAGAGCAGAACCAGAGGCACAAGTGATTATTTTATGAAACAAGAGCTTTGCAATGCAGTATCCTCTGTGCATGATCATCCACATCCTCTCCAACTACCCCTCACCTAGGGGCAGGAACACTGCAAGCCCTGTGGTGCTGAGGAGCACCCACCCATGTACACACTCAATGGTGCAGGGGGGGGCTGATCCTGGGCACTTCCCACACCAGTGCTGCCCTGGGGTCTGTCCCTGGAGATCATCCAGGTGGTAACACATTCATAAATTGCCCCCATGCCATGCCCCAAACACATGAGATGCACGAGGCTGCTTCAAAGCATGATGCTTCTGGAGCTAAATCCCAAGCTCCATCTCTAAGCTCCATCTCCAGAACCAAAAATTTCCCAGAAGTTCATGGCAGTTCAGGCTGGGGTTTGGGGCCAGGCCAGTCTGGCAGCTTCCTTGGCCTCCAAAGAATTCTCATCATTTGCTGGGAATGTTTGAGTTTGGCCAGATTTGTGCATCAGCTGTTCCCCATGCACGACATCAAGGATTTTGCCGGCTCTCGTGCTTGGGGAGGGGACCATGAGTTTCAGGATGCAGCAGACAGGAGCAGCAGGGGCTGAAAGGCTTCCAAGGGGAAAAAATGAATTTGCATTGATTTTGGCATGGGAGGACCAGCCCAATCCAGGCATGGAGTGCATGCCATCCCCAGGATGTGCACAGAGCAAGCTGCGATATGACGCAGCTCCATGACTGAGTCACGGAGCAACCATGACATCCCACCCTCGATGACATCAAACCCAGAGCAAATAAATCCAGGCTCAACAATCAGGCTCCTTCCCAGCCACACAGAGCCCCCAGCCATCACCCTATGGATGCATGCTGCTGCATCGCTGCTTTGCATGAGGTGGAGAGCATCTTCCCTCCTGCAGATGCAGCCCTGCAGCAGTGGGACCCCAGTGCAACCCCACTCACCAGCACATGGAAACGCAGCGTCTCGCAGTGCTCCTGCCCTGCTGGCAGCACCAGTGCTTGCTGTGCATGCCTCTCACCACTCTCATCCAGCAGTGCCCGCGGTGCGTACCGCCGCTCGTCAATGGCTGCCTCGTACCGCAGCGCTGCAACAGCAGAGTTGGGTTATGTGCAGGATATCTAAATATTCAGCTCATACATTGACATGCTGGCCTGTAGCTGCTCTGGAGGTGTTGCTACCAATGCGCACTCTGCTCTCCCAGGTGCTTTGCTGTAAGTGCAACTGAGGGTCCTCAGCTGGCGCTGAGCGGGACAACTTTGCACCCACTGGGGAAGCAAAGAGTTGGTGGCTCTTGGGCTTTGCTCAGGACGAGTTTTCCCCTTTCAGAGTACCCTTTGAGAGCATTTGTTGCCAGGTTTGGGGCTGAGCTTTTCTCATCCCCACTGAGTCCCAGGCACTGGGGTGGATGTGGGGTCACGGCAGCACGCGGCGCTTTCAAAGCGGAGCGTTCTGTCCGTAAAGCTGCTCCGAGCTGATCGGAAGCGTGCACATCTGGAGTGCAGATGTGTCCTGCTGCTGCAGCACAGGGCAAGGGGAGCTCTGTGGGACCGCGCACGTCCCCTTGTCCTGGTGGCTGTGAGGCATTGGGACAGCCGTGTCCTGGGGCAGAGGGGAGCAGCTCACAGGGCTGGGAGCCCCCTAAGGAGCACATGGGGGTTCTGCCCTCTGCTTACCCACACTGGCTGTCTGGAAGTGGGCTGACAGGAAGATGGCGGTGAAGCAGACAAAGGCTGACATGCAGGTGGCATCCTTCCCGTTGCGCTTGCAGTCCTTGGTGAAGATGTTAATCTTGGGGGGCTCAAAGCGGATACTGGCGTTGATCTGGACAACACTGCGGGACCTGAGGGGAGAGCAAGTTGCTGCAGCATGGGGCACCCGTGCACGACCGCAGCATCCTACAGAAAGCCCCAGATCTCTAGATTCTCCCTTTTCACACTTTTTTCTCAATATCAAGAAGACTAAAGGCAGCATGCAGACCTGCTCTCAGCTCAGCTGTGTAGCACTGGAAGCATCAGATCTCCTCTATGCATTAGCCCTCTGCATATGGCAGCAGAGAAGCTCATTGCTGAGAGCAGGACTTGGTGCCTTGCATGCACATTAGTGCTTCTCCAGCCCCAGAGGGTCGTGCATCTCCACTGGGGCAGCTATCTGCATCCTACCAGCCCCAAGGATCCTCCCTCGTGTTAATCGATGTTTGAAGCTATTAAGTTGTCTTTTTACATAAGAGTAGGAAGAGTCCGGATATCATGACGTATGAGTACACTGCATTGAAACTCCCATGAAACAAATGATGATATTCCATGTAAAACAGCCCTCGTGCCCTTCTAGGGCTCAACTGCATCTGGAATCCCACAGCCCCACCAGACAGTGGGTGTTATTCTGGAAAGATGGGTTGGGATTTTGGGAGATCATTCTCCCTTGAAAATGTGAGCATATTGCAATGAACTTTGGGCAGGGGACAGTGCCAAATGAGATGGACTAACCACAGCACCACGGCGTTCCCCAGGGAGCCAACAGCCAAGTCTATGAGCCCATCCTCATTCAGGTCCAGCTGTCCATGGACACTGCAGCCAAAATACATCAGGCCTGGTCCGAGGTCTGCAGCTGCTATCCGCTGAAAAGCAAAAGGGAAATAATCCAGCCTGGTTTGCACCTCTACCTGCAAAGTCAACATTCACAAAGGATGGGTGTCCATGTGAGCCTGGGTGCACCAAATTTTGCCATGCCTGCCCCCCCCAGGTTACAGGGTTACTGAGAACGCCTCTACCCAACTAATTGCATCAAACTTAATTTGTCAGAGGATGAGAGAAGTTTCCCTCTGGAGACACCATCCAAAGATTTCTGCTGACATTTACTATTCCTCATGAGTGTTTTTAATATTTTATCTAAAGCAAACTGCTGCACTGAATGCTAAGCATGTTCTCCATACCATGCATTTGTTTTGTCTTGGACCCACCAAAAGAGAAAATAACTGGTGACTGCGCAACAAGAAAAAACTGAGCATGAATTCCTGGTCCACGTAAATCAATGACAGAATGCACTGTCATTGTGCTCATGGACACTGATGGAGGTTGACTTCAGACTGGGTTTGGTGAAGACAACGTCCATCAATGTCCATGGGCACCACTGATGAAGAATGGAGCCAACCAGGAGCTGTACCTGTTTGTACTTCTTCAGGATGGTCTCCTCAAAGCCAAGGAAGATGTAGATTGCTCCTTGGTGGTCATCTTCCAAAGGTGCCCCAATGACGACGTCGTTGTAGGAGTCCTGGTTGAGGTCGGGCACAGCAGCGATGCAGGAGCCGAAGCGTGAGTTCTGGTAGCTCTGCAGGTCCCCGAGGGCCCCGCTGGGGACAAAGTGGTTCTGCAAGGAGAAAGTGGGAAATGGTGTCAGCAGGAAGCCTGGAAACCCCAAAAGGGAAATAGACAAGAGGTGAATTCCACAAAATGATAGGTTTGTGGCACGTAGGTGCCATAATAAGCCATGCTGCTGGATTCTTTGGTGCTACCAACACACTCGTACCTCTTTCAGGGTGTAGACGTAGACTTTGCCCCTCTCCCTGCCCTCACTGAAATACATGGGGGCTCCCACCAGCAGAACGTCCGTGACGCCGTCGCCGTTCACATCCAGGGAGTTGATCTCACTTCCATAGTAGGAGCCAATCTGTGGGAGACAGAAGGGAATGGGAGCATCTGGGGACGGTGACCCTGCCTGACAAGGAGAGCTCCAGTCCCCTCCTCTCCCACACCTTTTGGGGCTGCATGTGCAGCAACAGCCTAGAGATCTTCAAAAATTCTTGTGTTAGGATAAAAAATGAATGGGGAACATCAATACGGGAGCACATAGCAGCTGGGACAATCCATGCTGCATCCAGGGAGAGGAAGAGCAGGGGGTGGCATTGCAGCCGTGCCTCACGTTACCTGCTCGCCCTTCAGCGCCTGGTGGATGGTCAGGTTGCGGTTGCTGTGCATGGTGAAGATGATGACTTTCCCAGTGTGGTTGAACCTGGGTGCTCCTGCGACGTAGAGCCGCTCACGAGCAGTGGACACGACAGAGGAGACGGTGTAACCTGTGGGGTGGGTGTGGGGTGAGCAAGATCTGCCCCCTGCCCTATATCATGCATAGAGTCACCTCTGAGCTGCTGGTAAGCTGTGAGCAAGGCTTCTCCTACATTACTTAGATATAGCACAGCCAGCTCCAGAGGTTCGGCACCCATTAATGCAGCCAGCAAACCCTGTACAAAACCTATCTCTCATTGACAATGAGGCCATTTCACAGCCTGCCCACTTGTATTTCATGGCTCACTTGAAATTAAGCAAACCCTAGCAGGATGCATGCATTGATCTTGCTGTAGAGCAGCTGCATTGCTCCTCCAGACCCACATCCAAAGCCATTCATGTGCACAAAAGATTGTGCTGATACCTAAAGTGAAAATTCACAGTGCAGTCAAAGCCAGGAACCCATCCAAACACTGCCCACAAACGTGCACGGGGCTTACAAACCCCATTTTTCAAACTTGTGGCCAGCTCCAGGTTCCTACATGTTCATAGTTGGCTTTAAATGCTGCTTAAATTATTTTAGAGCCTCAAAGCATAGCCAGCTCTGAGGCTGGCTCGGACCCCCCAGGGTCACACCCAGCTGAGATTTGAGTGCCCAGGGGCTGTTGGTGCTCACAGATCTCTTTTTCCTGCGCACTGACCCTACCTTAGGCTTTGTCTTCTCTACATATCCCCCTCCTGGGGG
Source organism: Numida meleagris (assembly GCF_002078875.1). Classification (NCBI taxonomy): domain Eukaryota; kingdom Metazoa; phylum Chordata; class Aves; order Galliformes; family Numididae; genus Numida; species Numida meleagris. Next base: position 18,910,454 of record NC_034417.1, read on the forward strand.
GATATTTCTAAGCAGAGCATCAACCATGAAGCACCCAGACCCCAGAGCAGGGTGCACTGGGGTTTTCGTACTATTCCTGTCTTTCCCACTCCTTCCAGTAAGGACAGCAGTGCCTGGGGCTGTTGGAGTCCTGGTGAGTGAGCAGCCCCCAACCTCAGCACACACAGCCTGGGCAGAGGCTTCATTTTGCAAACCAGCCCGGGATCCTCACTGCGGGGCTCACACACATGGAACAGATTAGCACAGCAGGTATTTCCTCCCTGGGCATGAAATTTCATGAGTGTTTTCTAAGCTGTTCCAGTAAGCACTCGGGGTGACCCTGGCTGGATGGTGCCTGAGCTCCTCCTGCACCAAAATCACATTTGTGCTGTGTGATGCAGTCGCTGTGGAGCTCTCCCCTGGTGCTGGGGTTACCAGAGGTCTTGCATGGATGGACATCACCACTGACGTCGGCAACCCTTCCCAATTCGGGAAGCATTTTGTGCTTCCTATTACTGAGCACCAATTCCCAGCTGCAGAGCCCAGCCGAGCCGCCTCACCGAGGTACGCTCCATGGTTCTTCAGCTCCTCGGGGAACTCCTGCAGGTAGGACTCACGCAGCGGGATCACTTTCCCACTGCTGGTCTCCTTCAGCACGGCCCCGTTCCAGTCATAGGCACCCACAGCGCCCAGCAGGATCCCGTCCTGCAGAGACAGCACGGTCAGCACAGCATGCAGTAGGTTCATATTGCATCTAGTTTGGCTGCCTTTTATTTTTTAAAGCCCCTTTTTACACTGTTTCTTTCCTTTTCGAAGACAATTCTCCCCCTTGTTGCTCGTATGGGTGAAGGTGATCCCTGAGCAGGGACCTCAGTGATTCTATGATTCCATGACCCAATGGGCTGGTTTTGTGGGATCCCTAAACGCCCAGTTTCTAGGCTATCATAGATGCATTAAGGCTGGAAAAGACCTCCAAGACCCCCAACCCATCCCACCACACCCACTGCCGTGTTCCTCAGTGCCACATCCCACCAGTTCTGAAACACCCCCAGGGACAGTGACCCCACCACTCCCTGCACTGCCTGTGCACTGATCCCCTTCCCACCCCTTTTCCTACAAGCATTTACAGCAGTTTTACCCTCTTACCTCCACAATGTGCGATGAAAATCCAGTCTGGGACATCTCCAATCCAAAAGAGATTTCATTCTTGTTGGTTCCTTAAAAAGGAAAAAAAAAAGAAGGAAGCAAACAAACAAAAAAAGGATTCTGTGTTTAATGCAAAATTCTACTGCAGAGGATGGCATTGGTTCTGGTGCAATGAGAGCACCTCCACCCTGCTGAGCACAAATGACCTCAGCTGGCACAAATGTCCCTCAATCACCACAATTACACACACTTGTGGTGCTAATGAGCCACCCAACAAATACAGAATAAATAATGTGAACACTGCCTCTGTGCAGCTGCCTTGTTTCCTAGCTGCAAATTGCAGGATCACACAAAAAACATTGTGGATTCAAAGGATTTTATTTCATTGTAGCTGGATGAAATTCCTCAGGCAGTGAGATATTCTGCCATGGAGAAGCACTGGGCTGGCTGAGATAGCTGGTGGGGAGGTTAGGAGCTGGTTTGACCAAAATTCCCCCAAATCCCCTTTTATATTTAATGAAAGCCTTCCATCTTCTTTTTCAATGCCTTGTCCCAGTATGCCCTTTCCTTATGAAATGGAGACAAATTCAGTGGTGAAGACCAAAAAGCTCACCCCTGTTTGCTCAACTTAGGGCATCCAATGGTGTAAGCATCAAACAGAGGCACTGACATCCGTGCTCTGTGGCCATCCCAGCTCCCACCGACTGGGTTGGTATGTGGGGAGGGCAGGGAAGGCATCGCTCACCTTCCAGGCTGAAAATCCTTTCCCCCAAAGCATCCACGATGTCTTTGAGCGCCGCTTCGTCCGTGACGTTGAAGAAGTGTTTGTCGTCGGGGTCGCTCGCTATGAATTTAATTTCATTCAGAAAGGCTTCGGGATTGATTCCTCTTCTGTTATAATAACCCAGCACCTAGGACGGAGGTAGGGATGTGGAGATCAGGCATTTTCATGCCATAGGCAGAGCTGCCCCGAAGCAGCCCGCTACTCACCGCCACCGCGTATCTGGTGACGTTGTCCTTCTCGCTGTCCTCGATCACCTTCTCCAGGTCTGGGCTGTCGTGTGACTCTCCATCTGTGATTACAATCATTACTCTCTTTGCCCCTTTCCGGCCACCTTTCTGAAACGCTTCCGAGCTGCAATTGAAGAGATGCCCTGGGCTGCTCAGAGTCACCGCAGGGATCGCGGCCACCCCAGCGCGTCCCCGAGGCTGTGCCCTGCGTCCCGGCTGCTTTGCAAACTGCAGGGAGGGATGGAGAGCAACGAGGGGGAGAAGGGAAGAAGGCACTGAGTTTAAACTTATGGGAATGAAGGTGAGCGTGAGGGATTTTTACCGAGCAAACTCTATCCCGTAGGCAGTCCTGGTCTCTGTCCCTCCTCTTTGCTCTATGTGGCTGGCAGCCGCTACCACGTCTTTCACAGACCTGTAGTCATTCAAATGGAACTCGTGGACCACGTCTTCTCCGTACTGAACGACTCCGACCTAAGGAGTACAGACACGTCACGCCAAAGCCTGTGGCACAGTGGGACACAGCAACCTGAAGGGTTGCTTTCCCAGCCCTACGGAGCAGCCGATCTATGGCATGGATGCATTGTGTAGGCTGGGAACAACAACCCAAGCAAAAGTCAGGCCAAGCAAAAAGGGAAAAGGAAAGCGGTAAAAGAGGAATCAAGGGGTATTTTGCCAGGGTTTGGGGCTAGCAGTGTCAACCAAAATTCTGGGTCTGGGACTGTTTGGAGTTGTGCTCACCTACTGAAGAGAAAGCCATTCAGAACAGCAATGCAGCAGTTCATCGCTCATTGTGCTCCGGGTTAGAGGAGGCAGCAGCTGAGCATCCCCAGCCCCACTGGGACCCGACCTCCCCGCAGCCTACAGCCTCCCCCAAAATCTCTATTTGCTCCAGTTTTCCCTCTGTGGGACCATTGATAATGCTCAGTTTTGTCTCCATTTTCTGCCTGCTATTGCCCACCCTGGGTATATAGGTGTGGGATGATGCAGCCGTGCTGTGGTCCAGTGCAGAGCTACACCACCTCCAGATAGGACCCAGTGGGGGTTATCTATGCAAAGTGCTGAGGAACCAGGAGTGTCTATAATGCCTCTCTCCTCCCTTTCCTCGTCACAGAGTTGAGCAAAATCCTTGCACAAATAAATGCACGATTTCATCTGCCCAGGGCAACACTTCTACATTTCCATATGATTTCATCCTCCCCATGCCTGATCGGGGTGTGGGTTGCAGTGCTCCCCGTAGCTCATGTAGGGACATTAATGTGAGCATAATTTCCATGGGCTCAGCTTTACAACGCGTGCATCCAAAGCTCACTTTGAGAACGCGTGGTGCCAAATTACGGCATTTTGTCCGAACGGGGACATTGCACAAAGCCACGACACAGCAGCACACGGAGCTTACTTGGATCTGGCCGGGCCCGATGTAGAATTTCTTCAAGATGTTGATCAGGAAGTGCTGAACTTCAACCCAGGGATATATGCTGTTTGATCCATCGAGAACGATGATTATGTCCATGTATGTCTGGCATCCTGTGAAAGATAACGCAGCGTGGTATTGAAAGGCCTTGGCAGCTCTTGAGAAGTGGGGATTTATGGCCCCATTCCTCGCCGTCAGGTACTCGCTCTGATGATTTGTTTGAAAAAACATCTTACTTCAATCCCTCATAAAGCCCTTCTGGGTGTATTCACTTCATCAGGGCAGAAAGAAGCCACGTGCATCCTCCCTGCCAAGAGCAGTCTGGATAACTTAGAATAACACCCTGCAATATCTTTTCTAATTCAGATTTATCCCTCCATCCTGTCTCATACAGCCCTCTTTATAAAACACCCATTGACGGTGAGAGCAAAAAGCATCTTCTGGTCATAACGAGGGAAGCAACACCTAACATTTGGTGCAGGGCTCTGCCCCTGCTGTCTCCTCCACCCAAAACCACCCTTTCCTTCCTATGCTAGGCTAGGGAGAAGGAGTGTTAGCAGAGCTGAGACCCCAGGACAGCCTTCTGTAATTTCCCACCACCCACAGGAAAGCCAGGAAGCTTGTTTAATATCTCAAAATCAAATTGTGTCCCCGAATCTACAAATTGGGGCCAGGATATTTAGCTTCCAGTCAATGAGCTCTTTGTTTTATGTGGCCAAGTGCTGAATTCTTTCCCTATTTTGCCTTCTGAGCTGCGCTGATAAAATATTCTGGATGCTTTTTCGTTCTGCGTTTGGAAGAATAAGGTATTTTTGTCTTCCCCGGGTGTCAGTCAGAAGGAAAATGTTTACCAGATGTCTGCGCTCGTAACCCCCTTTGAATCACTGCCCTGCAATAATTTCCTCTGCTATCTCGCCTTCTCACAAGCACCGACAGAGCTTTGTTTGCTCAATGGTACTGAAGTGCTCAGGGAGCAGAAATTCATGCTAGATTCAAGCACAGAATCACAGAATTGTAGGGGTTGGAAGGGACCTCTGGAGATCTTGAAATCCAACCCCACAGGGTGAGAGCTAGAGGGGATGCGAGAGTTTCTCCTACTCTGCAGAGCTGGGGCCACGGTCTTGGCGAATCGGAAGTTGGCGTTGACACGGGAGCACATCCCAGTGGTGTAGTAGGAGCTGCCACACTCATGGGACCAGAGAGGGCTGCAGGCCTGTGGGAATGGGAGAAGGCATCAGGGATGGTCCTGGGAATGGCACTTTTTCATTGCGTGGGAAAGCAGAGGCTCAGAGCATCGCTTGGAGCATCACCATCGCCATGACCACCATCATCACCATGACCAGCACCAACATCGTTAAGACCAGCACCAACATCACCATCACACAGAGCTGACAGCTGCCCACCACCCAGATCCCGAACCAGCCAACAGGACATGCTGAGAGCTGGGAAAATATTTGCACACGTGCATCTTTATAAACATGCATATAAATACACGCACAAGCATATCTGCATGCATTCATATATGTGCATAGCACAGAGTTCCCCAGTTGTGCCTGCCCCTCACCAGGAAGCTGCTGTCCTTGGGGTTGGTGGCCAGGCTCAGCCCCAGGCGCATGTTGTCCTTGCGCTCAGACACGTTGGACAGGGTGACTCTTCCTTTGGAGAGAGGACGCAGTTAGCTGCTGCCTGCTGGCACGGGGCACCCCACCACGAGAGCCCGGGCACAGAGAGCTGCAGAGTTTGTGCTTTCCCTTTTGTTTTTGAAGCAGATTGTCAAGATAAGGTTTTTTTTTTTTTTTTCTCCTTGCCACAATAAACAAAGAGAAATATCTTCTGGGAATGAAACTGTGAGTCACAGACTCTTACGTAGCAAGTCCTTAGGAGAGAAACCCCTCTGAGCAGCTCTAGCATCTTGTCCTTTAATGTCGGGCCAGCACACATTTATATTTGTGCCTTTCTTTCATTTCCCATGTCACAGTCCAGAAACCAGGAACGGCCCATGGGGCAACCCTTTATTTTGGTTAACGTGAATAGCATTTAGCTTTGACAAAAACACTGTCTAACCCTTTCATTCCCCCACTGTAGCTTCATGAGCTCATCCAAGCTCTCTCCACCCAAGCTGATGATCCTTAACCCTCGCTGATGCCCACTGACCTGGGCTGGGAACCCAGGTGGGGCCCATGGAGCTTATGGGGAAAATGGGGAAAACAGGAATGATGAGGATGATGGGGAACATGGGAACAATGGGGATGATGAGGACAAAGGGGATGATGGGGTAAATGGGAACGATGGGGATGATAGAGGCAATGGGGCAGTGCTCCTGCCAGTCTTGCTGGTACCCATAGGCAGCTCTGCACAGACAGGGCAGAACAACAGCACAGCTCCTGTGGCAGCTGATTATTGTCCTGCTCTGCACACCTTGGCCATGCAGAAATGCCCTGGTCCTGCTTTTACTCAGGTGGCCTCAATGCTAATAATAAAAATAAAAGTAGTGTGCTCTTGGAACGGATTTTTTTTTTTTTTCATTTGAAACTGGTTTCCAATGGAAAAAGATTGCTTTTTAGCAAGATGCAAATTTACACGAGAGACTTATTCACTGGAAAAATCTTGAAGTTTTCAAAAACAAAACAAATAATAATAATAAGAAGAAACCACAATGTTTTCAAACTAAACCGTATTTGTTTCCAATCAATCAAACACTGTGGATGAGCCAAAGATCCTTCTCTCTTATCAGCTCTGGTAGAAACCCATAACAGTTCAGATGAATAATGATGATAAATAAAGTGCAAACTTCTGCTCTGCTATGAAACCACCAGAGACTTTGCCCCTAAGCCCCAGAGATGTTTCTCAAGACCCTGGGAAAGTCCCCAGCTCTCACGTTCCCACTGACATGGGGTAATATGGGGAACTCATCCCCCAGCCTGGGACATCCTGCTCCTTGCGTGGCTGGTGTGCGATGAGATTGAGGTGGTCGTTACCCACTGACTTTGTTGTGATTGAATGCATCAAACAATTTAAGCTCTATTAACTAAATAACTTTTTAACTCCATTCTGACTTGCTTCATTTTATCCTAGTGGTGCTTAAAGCTCAGCACCAGGAGTTGCACAAACACCCGAAATAACGACCCAGCACCCCTCATGCCCTGGGATGCTGTACCTAGGTTGAGCTTGGTACAGTTGCTGTGAGTGTCGCTGGTCACCGGGCACTTGTAGACATCTCCTGTCTTCTGCTGCCCATTGGTCTCGTAGGGGGCCCCCACCACCAGCCTGCAAAAAAAGGCACCTGTCAGTGTCCCAAGGCTGACTTTTCATCAGAAAAAATGAAATAAATGAAACTCATCCTCGTGTTGGTCAAAATATTTTCATCTCTTGGCTCTTGCAAGATGAGACCCAGTCCCCATCAATCCCATGCAAACCTACAAACTGGCCATGTGCCTTACTGCTGCTGGGAAGCAATGCCTGGCAGATCCAGCTGAGGTCTGCAAAACCATCGAACAACATGGGCAGGAGCAGGGGGTGCTTTGTTCTGTTGTATTTTCATGGCTGGTCTGGGATTGGGAATATCAGTGCCAGCACTGCCTTCAGGACATGGATGTATGTGATGGAGTTCTGGCTCCTGCCAGGTGATACCCAAAGGAATAGGTGACTGTAACTCACACTGAGGTCCATGGGGAACATTCCCCACTATAAATCTAAAAAAGTGTATTTCCAGGAGTTTTGCTCCACACTGGGGTTGTTCACTTAAGATCAGCCCAGAGTAGACCAGTGGTAACCAGCTCAGGGGGAGGCAGGGATGCTGGGCATCCATCTGTACCTTGAAATAAACAGAGGTTTATCAGCTGATTGGAGCACATAGAGCCAGAAATGCTGTGCGATGCGTCTGGGACACTGCTTGCATTTTTCTCACTTTCTTGTGGACTTGTCCAGACTAGAACAAAGCAGCAAACCAAAGGAGGTGGAGAGCAGGACCTGAGGAATTCGGCCCTTTCTTCCAGGCCAGTTCAAAAATAATCTGAACCACGGGTTCCTGGCACCTTCTGCTCCCAACGTGTTAGCCCAAAATAAATCTAGTCCACTGCATTTTGTTTTAAGGACCCATTGGTGGATGCAGCCATCCCCATCCGGATTGCCGAGCACACAGGACCTCTTTTGTTCTGGGCTGCCCTACACAACAGCTGACAAAGCCACTGTTCCCAGCACAGATGTTCCCAGTTAGGCCAGAATTGGTAATTTCTTAAACACTGCTTCTACAAAGACAGTAAGCACTCATTCTTTTATTCCATCACTGTAAAATGGGATTGCTCACCAACCGAAAACCTTCAAAATCTAAGAAGTATTTAAGGATTCCCATGGAAATACTTCCTGTCTTACAGCTTCACTGCCAACGAGGAGATTAATTAGGATAAAATAACAGCCATCTGGAACCATGCTCAATGGCATCCAGAGGTTCTGGTACCTTCTCCTGGACATGTACGAGGAGTTTGCTCATGGCTCTCTGCTTCTACCCCACAAATTATTGCTGTCAGAAAAAGGGAAGGCTGCAGATGTGAAACGTGAAAAGGTGTTGGGGTGGAGATGAGAAGAAATAAAGGTTGAGGCATCTCAAAGGATGATGTCCTCATTTGTTCTCTCTTCATACCCCAAGAATTGAACGCAAATGGGATTTAACAGGAACTTGGAGCACCTTCACCTTGGTGGCCCCCAAAGCACCGTGCCCAGGATCCCTCCGGGGCTGCAGGATACGTGCTTCCTAGCCCAGGAATTACCCTCCCAACGGGAAAATCCAACTGGGGAATCTCCTGCTAAGTGATACTCCCATATCACTATTATCACACTACCCATTAATTAACCGTCACCAACACTGAACAGCAATGTGTAAAACAACAGGCAGTGGCTATGGTAGAACAGCCCATTGCACCCATTCCCCAGCCCTGCCTGGAGGCTCAAAGAAAGCCCAAATATTTGCAGCCACTGCCATAAATGCAGCGGAAATGCACGGAAGCGTTGTGAAGATCACAAAAAGAGACTTTTTGCCTTCCAAAGACAATGCATTGTTTTCCCTCTTGGGTTAAATAGAAGTGATTAACTAGCTGAAGCTGTCAAATTCCTGTGGAAACTTGGCAGCTCAGGAGAAGGCTTTTCCAGCTGTTGGGAAGTTGATGGTGCAGGCTGCAGGACCGGGGGGACGTACCCCGAAGGCAGCGATGCCAACTCGCAGGTTACCAGCCCTTCCCTTTATCTTGTGGTTTGTAAACTTGTGTCCTAAATAGTTCTTTTTTTTCCCATAAATTAAAAAAAAAAAAAATTACAAAACTTCCTAAAATGCCCTATCTCAAATGACCCGAATCCAATGGGAGCATCCTGCTACCCCTTCCCATGCAACCCTGGGTCACCCTCAATCCTCCCCTTGCCATCCCAGTGGTCCTGAGCAAGCAAAGCCCTCTGCAAAGCCCAGAGCAGCGGCCTTGCATCACGCTTGGGCTAATAAAGGAAAATTTAAGAGCAAATAAGAACCAAACGAGCCCTCCCTTGCCTTCCTTTTCATGCGGTCCTTATGGGGAAAACAAAAGCAAAAAAAGAAAAAAAGGAATTCAATGCGAAGCGCACAGATTGCTCAGAGCAACATGACTGAGGACATATTTTTAACATTTTTCTCCTGGGAAAAAAGCTGAAAACAAGGATGTCGATGGAAGTGCCCACGTCGCATCTTCTCGGCCGATGCAGTAAGAATTGCATTTCTGAATTTGTGCTTTTGCTGGACCACTCAACACCATGCTCTGTCCTGCTCCATGGTCTTGCATGATCCATGGCTGTGTCTGTGGCTGGCTGCAGACTGTGCAAGGCTCACATCAAACACCAAAACAATGCAGATCTGGGAATTCACAGTGTTTTTTTTTTTTTTTTTTTGCACTGTTTTAAATGGTTTCTTTGCATGGGAACATGGGTGGCAGCATAAAACGTGAAAGACAACAGCACTGCAGCGTCTGGACCAACTGGAGTCCCAGCTGCTTGGCGCCAAACCATGCTTCTCTTTTTTCTCCCCTTAGCCATGCTATCTGGTGAAACTCCCTGCACCACAGACGTGAATTCATGCAGGTTATCTCGGTAACAAACCCAGTAAGTGATGCTTGGCTGGAGCACACCTCCCCAAAAACCATCCAGCTGTGGTTTGAAGGAGCTGAGAGCTGGAGAATCCATCCTTTTGCTGGAGAACGTGTTGTGGAGCTCGTTCCTTTCAACTCTCCCCAGGTAGAACTGGTACTTTGCATCCCAAATTAAGGATGCCTGGGAACTCCCTACAACCTTCTGCACCCAGCCACCTTCTGACTTAAGAGAGAGACTCCCTGCACACCATGGAGAGGGTGCAAAGCTCATTCCGAGCCCCAAGATGTTTTGATTAAATGCAAAGAAGTCAGGAAAAGAAGGTATGTCTCACCGGTGATCTGAGAATGCAGAGATTAAGGAGGAATGGAGAAGAAACTATGCTTTTCGCAGGATTTTTCAATCAATGGGACACTTAATCTCCTGCAAGGCAAATTCACTTGGAGTTAATTTATTCAAGATGGGGCTGGATGAAGAAGTGATTAAGGGGGTTCAGGAAAGGGAGAATTCAGCAGTGGAAAACTTCAAGTTGGTTTGTGGCTGCTTGGACTGGACGCAGGAGGGGAACGGACTTTGAAATATTTTTCTCTACGCTGGAAAGGGTGGAGAAAAACAGCAGTGGGAGCCTAGGGGGGGACTTCAAGGAGATCACAGTGGGTCCAGGAGCACTGTTCCAATGCTCCATCCCAGGGAAGGGTTTCCCACCTTGCCTCAGATGGTGCTGGACAAACATGGCAGAATTCAGCCTTTGTGTTCCTGGGCATAAGCTCCATCCCTGTCCCCTCCCAGCCACCACCTGCGTGGGGACAACCCGCAGGAAGCTGTCCTGCTGCCTTCAAGTGAGCACAGGCACTCTCACTGCTTCTTTTCTTAAGGGCTGATTGGTGTTTTCCCCGCTGCATAACAAATCCTCTCATTGCAAAACGAAACACAAACATGTCTGCAGTCCAACCTGCTGCTCAGGTTGTGCTGGGAGGGGATGCTTGTAATTACACAGCACAGCTCTGGGCGCATCCCATGGCTGTGCCACTGCCACCCATTGCAGCCTTGTCATGGGAAGGGGCCTCCAACAGGACACGGGACCAAAGACCAAGCCATAACAATTCTGTAGACACTGCAAGAAGCAAAATGAGCGGAGCTCTCCCTAAAATAGAGTATGACGGGCGTGTTGCAGAACACGGCCGAGGAACTTGCAGAATATTGTGGTCAGAAATAATGATACTTTCTTGTTTTTCCTGGTGTAATTTTTTCCTTTTACGTAGGGCTATGGCAACCCAGGAGTGTTTACAGGCAAGGCCCCTGGGCTGTGGGTTTCCACCATGGTGTTTGGGGTAGCTTGTTGGGGCATCAGGCACCACGTCCATCCCGACCCCAGTACTGATTTCTACTGGAGGTTTCCAAAGCAAACCCTAATCTCTGACACTGGTTCTCACTCACTGCCTCTCGCTTTCCCAAATTGCCCATTATCACCAGCAAACGATGCTCCTGGGGGTTCTCACACCACCATTAGATCACTGGTTCCATCCAGCTGCTCTGCAGCGCTCTGAGACCACCCAACCCTAAATAGCAAAGAAATGACCACAGAAGCCTTTGTATGGTTGAGCACTATGGGACAGGAAGGAGTAACACCATCTCCATTCATAGACATCTGTTGCACAGTATCTACAGCTCCACTTTTTCAGAGGTAGGCTGAAAGAATGCGCCCATGAGCGCTGCAGGAGGACCAACTCCTCTCTTCTCAAGTCCTGTCACGAGGAGCATGGCACTGATTTCCAGCTGAACCAAAGGAGTTCTAAAAAAACAATAATAATAAATACAAATGGTAGAATCTAAGGCTGTGGCTGATGCCATCCAGCCCTGGAGCTGGTGACAACCAGCTGGAAGATCTGCTCCAAGGATGTCTAATGTCCCACGTCCTCCATGGAGCCCTGGGGCAGCCCCAAGGAGCCCGGTGATGCTACTAACAGAGCCCTGGGGTTCTCACAGCTAAAGCCCCCTGAATCACACCCAAAATAACACTGAACCAGGGATGGACCCTGAACACAGGAGGGTAGAGGAGGCTGCAGTGCATCCCCCATCCCCAGCGCGGTGGGAGGGAGCACCGGGAGCAGACGCTTCCCCGCACCGAAGGAATGCTCTGCAGCTATGTACCCTTTCACCAAAATAATCCCAGCACTCAGGCACTGGCCAAACCACAGGAGAGTTGCAGCCAAGAAAGCCTCGCAGTAGTAGGGAAATAGCAAACCCTTTAACTGTTTTTCCAGATCAGCACAATTATAGCTTTAAATCCACCGAGCAGACTTTTCTCTCCTCTCCCTCCCCTCCTTTTTCCCTCATGAGCGCTCAGACTGGAAACGTCACGTCTGTCGCTGGGGCTGCTCTCCATGGGCACTGGGGGATTTATCCCTGGGGGCCCTTCTGCTGCTGTAGGGCCAAACCCTGCAGCTGAGGTGAGCTTTGCAGCACTGCACCCCATGCAGGGGTCGGGGCAGCATGAGCTGCAGCAGCGGTGATGCTCTCAGGACGATGCCACCTTGCCAGCAGCACCAGCAAAGCCCCTCTCCCAGCCAGCTCGAGAATGCTATATTTATTATTTTCATGGCTTCTGAAGTCTAAGGGATGTTTATTCACGGCGTTTCACTTCCACAGCCAGTTCTCCCCATGCCTCATTTTTTTGGATAGCTAGAAATGCTCAGCACGCAAACACAAGCAGCAGCGATGCTCCTGCTGCCCCATGGCACAGCCACCTCCTCCCATCCTCCCATTTTTTATTTAGATGGGGAAAAGGATGTGGGCGTCTGGAATATTGTGGTGGAAAGCCAAGGGCAGCAGCTGGGGCTGCTGGCTGGGAATGCACTCAGATGACACACGGAGTGCCCCCAACCCTCTTCCATCTCCCCCCCCCACTTGTGCACATTGCTGCAGACACCTGCCTTGAGAATTTCCCTATAAATCCCTCCCAGGTGGTGCAGTGGAAAGTCCCGTCTGGTTCACCAGCATGGTGCTAATCTCATCAGGGTGGGCTTTGTGAGGCAGCATGAAGGCTGCAGCCCTGGCCCCTGCCCCACCCTGTGTCCCCCATCCAATTGGAGCCAGCAGGGGGTGATCCAAAACATCTGGTGGTGGGGCTGGGCCCTGCTCCCTCGGAAAGCTCCTGCTCCAGAGATGCTGAGATGATGGAGAGCCGAGAAGCTCCTGGAAGACGGACCTCTAAGAACCCTTCCTGGACCTCTAAGAATGTTTCCCTCTGAACTCCATGCAATTCTGGTCTGAGTTTGATATACACCTGCCTGGTGGGGATGGGTTTCATGGAATCATTAAGGCTGGAAGAGATGTCTCCACAAGCCCAGTCCCAGCTCATCCCACCATACCCACTAACCACGTCCCCAAGTGCCACATCTCCACTGTTCTTGGACACCTCCAGGGACAGTGACCCCACCACTGCCCTGGGCAGCCTGTGCCAATGCTCAGCTCCCTGTTTCCATGCTTGAACATCCTTATTTTTCCCACGTTAATGCTTCTACAGCAACAAGCCTATCTGGATTCACGCTATTCACACCTTTAATACCCCTAAACTGCACAAAGCAGAGCAAGAAGAGGAGCAGCTCATCTCTTTGGGATGCCACAATCACCCAACCCCTAAAGCACCTCCACCTTCTTTAACCCCAAATTCAGCCCATGCCTGATGGGGAAGAGTTGACCCCCAATGGGTATCATAGCATCACCTGAGGCACCAGCAGAGGGCTGTGGGGTGCTCAGACCCACCAGCTCCAGGCAGAGTCTGGTCTGCACGTTGGGTTGAGTTTCGGGACCCTGCTGTCATTTTTTCCATTTTCACACTTGGAGAGAGCATGGCTCACACCTCCAGCTTGATGAAGAAGGGAGAGAAGCAGCGAGAGGGAGGTCTGGGAGGCACTGCTGCCTGCCAGCAGGGAACGCGACCCCGTGAAGTGGAGAGCTCCTGGAGCAGTGTATTTCCAACTGCTTTCTTCCCCCAGAGTTTAATAACCAGGATTCTTTCCTCCCAGGTTTTCCACTATCAGGGCTGCTGTTGTAGCCCCCACGTGCAAGCTGTCTGGCTGCTGCTGCAAGGGAAAGAGTCACAACTCAAAATATGCCTGCAGAATTATATTTGTGTACACACACACAAATATTCCTATATTCTCACTCACACATATATAAGCTGCTTTGCAATCCTCCTGCAGCCATCCACGCTGGCCAAAAGCAGCATTAAAACAGTTCAGACTGGAGCAGAGGTGCCAAACTCCTCAGATTCCACATTCGGTATTTGGCAGCCGCGTGGCTGAGCGCTGTCAGAGCCGACACTCCTGGAGGAGCCACGTTTCGGACACAACCATGTCTCTCCTCCGAGCTCCTGGGTGCTGCTTGCCTGGCTCCTATCTCCCAGTAGCCATGGTTTTGCTATATCACTCCCATTCCTTCTGCCCCCGGCAGCTCTCCAGCCTGGCTGAGGCTCTGCACGATGATTATCATGTGGCTCTCCACGTCCCTGGTTTATACTATAGACGTTTTGTTTGTTCAGTCATTTATCCTTTAACCAGAGTGAGTCACGGTGGCTTCATTTTTAATGATGTACACATTTAATAGATATTTTATACTATGTAATTGCCCATTCTAATACACACTGTATTTATGTGTATGCCTACGCTTACTCAGGGCAGAGAAGATTCATTTCTTCATGCGGTGGAGAAAAACATTGTCATTTGTGGAACCAAGAGTTGGACTCAATGATCCTTACGGGTCCCTTCCAACCTGGGATTTTCTATGATTCTATGAAAACAACAGCTCCGTGCTGGCAGATGTTGGCATGGGAAATGTGGGAGAAGACCACATGAGCTTGACCAGCTTCCTGCTGCCGCTCTTACAAAACTGGAGGGGATGGAAGGGACCCATGGAAATCACCCAGTCCAACCCCATGCTAACGCAGGGCCCCTACAGAAGGTTGCACAGATGGATGTCACTTTGTCATTTGAGGAACGTGGTGGCACCTGAGCCCACATACCGTCCTCACTGGTTGCTGCTCTCCACCAAGGTTTTGGCACTTGGAAGGATAAAAAGGAAAATAGAAATGGAGGAGCAGAGACAGTAGGAACGTGGTGACAGAGACACTTGGTTCCTGCTCCTTGTCTGCTTTGAAGAACTGCAGTCTCTGATCAGCACTTCCCAGGCTCAGCCCCAACCTCAGATTCTTGGTGAGGTTCCGCCTCCCTTCTGGCACTACTGGTGTGGTGAGAGCCCTCTGTTGAACCTCTGCATGCTGGGACAGCTTGTGTTTGGGTTGTGGCCTGAATGCAGAAAGACTGTGAGATTTTGGGGCAAGAAAATAGGCTAAAAGAGTGATCCCTTTGGGCTCAGAGCAGCTGTGCTGCAGGGGCATGTGCTCCAGCATCACATGGAGCCAGACCATGCATGAGGTCTTCCCAGCAAAGCAGCAGCACCGCTGCTGTGAGCTGCTCCCAGGCCGTGCACAGGGAGAACTGCTGGAGCGTGCTTTGTATACAGGAGCTGCCTCATGGCTGTGCTCATTCTCTGCTCTGGTGGCTTTGGCCATGAGCAGTCCTGCTGGCAGGCTGCCCAAAATTCCTCATGCTTCCAAGAAAGCCTTGCTTTGGGTAAATAGCCACGTTCTCAAGTGCAGAAAGGGTGAAGGAGTTTCTGGTTTGCTAAGTGTAAGCTGGACAGTGAGGAAAACGTCCCAGAGTTTAGGTCCACGGACACTGAGGATGGAAAGGATCATCTCTAGGAAAAGTCTTCCCAATGCCATGTGCAAACTTGTTCGTGGACCACTGGGATGTACCGGTGGGGATGCTCCAGTGCTTGGCCTGACCATATTCTGAAGGAGACCCAACCACAAACTCCCTGGAAGCTACAACATGTGCTCAGGACCCAGCTCTGCCATGGAGATGGGGTGGCCCTCTGGGCTGCACCATCTCCTTTCTGCCCTGTCCTCCAATACCTGAGCACAACCCCGAGAAAAACTCATCCCCGTATCATCCCACACTCCTGACTGCCACAGGCAGCTCTGATCACTTCTGCAGACATTGCTTCTTCAGTGGAAACTCTATAACATTTTATAGATGGGATGGCCCTGACCCAAAGCCCAGATGGGTTTCCAACAAGTGCTGGAGGCTGAGCAGCCCTGGGGAGCTGTGAACCTGCCTGGAGTGGGACGAGAGCCCCTGCAGCACCTGCAAGCCCTGCTCTGTGCACATAACTTGGATCCAGCACCAAACCTCACTTAAGTCTTGCATTTACCAGCACCAAACCTCACTTCCCCATGGAGCCTGAGCAATGCCTGCCCCAAACCAGTAGCTTGGGAGGAGCAGGAGATGGTCACATTCCCACAGGGTGTTGTAGACCACCCACCCCCCCCCAGAGTTCACTCACCATTTCTTGCCTCCAATGTCGTGCTGCTGCACTGTGTAGCCAAAATACGCATCCTTAGAGCCGGCGATGATTTTGGGCCTCTTGGTGTCAATATTGAAGGTGTCACTGAGCCCTGGGGAGAGAAGGATCCCATTAAACAAAGCGTGGAGATGGAAGGAGAAAGCACTTGTTACAGGGAGGGTGGTCAGAGCCTGAAGAGGTCACTCAGTGCAATGTGTAGCCCCATCCATGGGGATATCCACACAGCCTGACCCAGTTAGCACATGGGCTGGACCAGATGCTCTCCAGAATTGCCTCCAGCCCCAACACTCTGTGAAGGCTGCTCCTCCAATGGTCCAGCATGGCTCAAAGCTGGTTTGACCCCATCACAGCACCTCCTGCCTCCTCCAGGGGCTTTGCAGCACCAAAGAGCCAACAGCTGGATTCGCATCTTGCAAGCAAGCAGAAGCTGGTGTTGCAAGGGGGTTGCCAGGGAGAGCAATCATAGAAGCGTTTGAAGTGGAAAGGACCTGTGAAGTCCATTTGATCCCACTCCTCTGCAATGAACAGGAACACCCAGTGCTCCTTCAGGTGCTCAGAGCCCCTCCAGCCTGACCTTGGGTGTCTGCAGGGACAGGGCACCCATCACCTCTCTGGGCAGCCTGCTCCAGTGCCTTACTGCCCTTATTGTAAAAAAAAACACCACCACCACCACCACCACCACCACCCTTTTCTTATATCCAGGCTAAATCTCCCCTTTCCACACTGGGATGGCTGTGCTGCAGGGAGGGATGTTGGGCATCCAGCATATGTCAGCTTGTTGTTTGCCTCCAGGCAGCTAGTAGCTGCTGGACTGCTCAGCCCACTGCAAATAAAGGATCCTGGCATTACTTGTAAGGCAGCTTTAGAGGCAGCAGAAGGGTCATGTTTGGTACTCATAGGCATATAAAGGAGCTGTCAACAGGAGAGGCTGAGAGCACTGCTTCCCAGGCAGAAAACTTAGGATGGAAAGTGCATTTGTAGGTAGGAATGTTAGGAGTAAACCTGATTTTTTTTTGCAGTCATAGTAACAAATTGGCAATGTTGGCTTGATAAACGGAGAAACTCAGTCTGGCCAAGGAGAGCTGAGGTAAGAAGCTTTATAATCCTACAAAAAGAAATTCTAGAAAGCAGGGAAAAAAAAAAAAAGAAAGGAGACCGGGGAGAATGAGAGCCAGCACATTTTGTGGTAGTTTGACCTGATTTAACATTGCAAAACAAATCAAAACCTCCTCTGAGTTAACCATTACCCAATGGTGACAAGGAGGAATCGAGCAGCAGGCACAGAGCGAGGCAGTGGGTGAGGAGGGTGCATCCCAACCCCTGAGTTTGCACTGAAGAAGTGTTTTCCTTGGTCAGTGCAGCTGGCATGAAAGCAGATGCTTTTGGGGAGCAGGAATGGTGGGAGAAGTTGGGGATGCCCATCCCATAGCCCTTTGCTTTAATGCTTTGGGATGGCTCTGGGCTCCTGGAGCAGCAAAGAGCAGCTGAGCTTGTTTGCAAAAGGCAGCTTGGAGAAGAAAAAGAACACCAAGAGCACAAACACTTAGTAGAATGTATCTCCCTCTAAATAGGGAGAAGCAGGGAGAAATTTGAAGTGGGCTGATTAATGCACGTGTGCAGAGTGTGAAGACGAAAACCAGCTTCCCATGGGCTTGGCTCCCCCAGAGGACAGGCATGGTGTGAAGGGGGAAGACAGACTGGGAGTTGAGCTTGGTTAGATTGCATTTAGGGCTGGAAAAGAGGGGGAAAAAAAAGTGAGAAACGGTAAAGAAATTCCATCCCATCCTAACTGATCCCCTTGAAATCCTTTGGAGAGGTACAGGAATGCTGCTCTTAAACACTGACATTTTTCTGGGATGACCCCCCAGTGATATAGGTATTAAAACTCAGCAGTTTGGGGACTTTTTCTCTCAATCTTCAAATGCCTCCACTGAGTCCTATCACAGGGACAGAAAGAAAAATACCACAGCAGCAGAGCTCTGCTTGTCCAGCAAATGCCACCACCGGAGCCACCCATCCAAGGAGCCCAGGCCCCATTCTGCAGCACTGCTTGGGCTCCAATCTGCTGCTCCTTCTCTTTAAGAGTACCCCAAAGTTCTTTTTATCCTTCTTTGTTTTTAAACCAGAAGTAATGCCCCTGTAGACATGAGGGACTGCAGCTAACCTTGACCCAATCCCATAGTATAAACCCATCGGCTCCCAGAACTGCAGGGAGATGGGCATGGACTCTGATGTCCACCATGCCCCGTGCTTGCAGCAGGTACCAGGCAGAAACACAAAGCAGTCAGGAAAAAAGCTTCCAGACAATAGATGGCAAAGCTGCTGGTATGTGGACACAGGAGGGAAGGAATGTAGGAAAGCAGACAGATGTGGGTGCATTCGAGGTAGAAAGAAAATAAATAAAAATGTCAAGATTGAAGCCGGCTTAAATTAATGGAAGTTTTTTTGAAAGGTTGTCAAGGAGATTTAGCAACCCGAAGAGCTCAGCCTCATTTTCTTGTCAGAAGTGACATCACTGTCATAAATATGTGACCAAAACCCACATGTTTTGCTTGTGATCATGCCAAGGCAGGAAGCCTCAAATACCTCCTTTCCGAACTGGAACTTTTGTTGAGTCCAAACGTTTGATTTTTGTCAGGTCAAATATTGAAAAGAGGAAAAATAAAGCACATTTAAGGAACAATACTGGGAAAAAAAAGGCACCTTTGCTGCCAAAAAGAATAAAAATAAGTCCTCCCTGTGCAGCCCTGAGCCACCCCCATGCCAGGGATGCTCTCAGGATCCCTGTGCCTTCCTCCTGTCCAAGTCCTTCCCTGTCCCCCAGCTTGGTCATAGAATCATAAACACTGGAGAAGACCACTAAGATCATCTAGTCCAACCATCAACCCACTGCCCAGCCATCAACCCATCTCCCCCTGGTCATTATGTTGAGGGTGAAGGTTGTACCCTGGTGCCCCAAGCTAAGAAGTTGGTGGCTGCTGCTCATTGTTTTGCTGCAAACGATCTGAGGAGATCTGAGCCGGGCAGTGGAGCTGCTAGAAAAAATTCCTTTTTACTGAGATTTTTTTAGACTGCATGGGGCAACCCCAAAGCTAGCACTGTCACAGCTTAGGACAAGGTGGAAGCACAGGGTGAAGCCCAATCTCTGGGCTCTTTAGCCCCAAAGCTGTCCTTGCACCCATTCCCTTTCTTACTGCACAAACCCATGCAGGAGAGGCAACCTCCATGGTGTGGGACAGCACATCCAAGGCATTGCCACTGAACCACCACACCTCTATGACCCATGCCACCCCAATGCGTCCAGGACAGCCAGCCTGGCTCCCATGACGGGGTCCCCATTGCCATATGAGATTTAGTGGCATCAGATGCTCCTCTGCAATCCATCTGACACACACTGTTTACTTTTATATCTAGGATCGGATTAGAGAAGCCTTTGAGGTTGATATGGAGTATTTGGGCAAAAGCTAACAGGCTCCAAGGAGGAACAGGGCGGACCAGATGTTCCCATGCCTCCCTCCAGCCTCAGTCTCTATCAAATGCTGCAGAATGAAACGCTGAAAGCACCAAATTCCTCTCCAGGTCGCTATCTCAAAGCCAGCATTTGTCATCAGCTATTAGGAAACAAATGGGGCTCGGTGGCTGCCACAGCTGCAGCTAGAGAGCCAGGGAATACTGGGGATGAACAGAAGATCAGTCATCATGGATGCATGTGTTGTAACATTCCTGGTTACCCACAGAACATCCAACAAACAGCCTGAGGGCACTAGCTACAGGAGTACCTTGTGCTTCCACAGTTCAGCTTCCTGGCCCCCCAAAAGCAGGGGAGGAGCTGTGTGACCGCATTAATTGCAGCGGACCACGTTTAACAGCATCGAGGAACGCGCTGATTATTTATTTGCAGCGTGTTCACCAGGAATAACACAACCAGCAATGGGGGATGAATATCAGCTGCTCTCTAGATTCTTCTTTCACAGAGAAGATGCCAATGGAGCAATGGGAGGCTCACTGTAGGGCTTTGGGATGGAGGTGGACTTCCTACACTCAAGTTGCCCAGTGACCTCCAATGGCCAAACCTTGGTTGTTGGGTGGAGGACTCGAGGTGTGGGACATTCCAGCCCTGATCTCCGGGCTCTGCAGCCACTCAGTGTTTAGTTCCCATCAGCAAAGCCCTAGGCACAAGTGCTGGAGGTCCGCTGGGACCCCACCAGGATCATCCCAAACATGCCCCACAAGGCAAGCACAAGGGTTGTACCATTTGGTGACCCTTTGGTGAAGGGATGAGCTGACTGCCTTCTCTGAACAAGGAAACTAACGCCAGAAAACAAATGTTTGCTGTGAGATGACAAAAGTTACTGCATCTAACCATGACTTCCCAAAGAAATTTGTCTTCATCCCTGTTCAGACACCCAGTCCCCATGGTGTGGGTTGCATCTCTCTTGCACCACCACCCAGCACAGCCACTGCCTGGAGGGGTTTATTGCAGCAAGCCCTTGGCCTGGGTTTTAGGTATTTGTCCACAGGTTTGGCTGTGCACAGAAGCACACACTGGTGGCCCCCAGGGACCACGATGCCCCCGATAAATCCTGGAGGATGCTCCACGCCCACCAGCACCAGGGTCATTATGGTGCCTCAGGGATTCCCAGCCCAAGTGAGCGCCTTGCAGACCAGCAGGACGCTCAGCGGCTGCCTGCACGGCAAAGGGACAGTTCCCAACGATGCACATCCCAGCTCGGTGCCCACGCATGGCACAAACCTGCTTTGAGTTAGTCAGTCCTCTGCAAAATACATTGAAATACTGTCACAAAGCATCGGGGCTGGCTGGGTTGAGAGACCACCACGTTGTGCTGGAAGCAGCGTTAACCCTTTCCGTGTCCCCCAGGAGCAGCACCATCACCCTTGGGCATCATGCAGATGACGATACCCACAGGCAGAAATGCTCACCCTGAGGATTTCTGTTCAGCCCAAAGCACAAACACAGATTTACCGCACCCCTGACCGCATTCTGCAGTAGCTCTACGAGCAGCAGCTCTTTAAGAGGAGTTCACTGAGGGACTCGGTCGCCCACGTAAGCATGGCTGGGGCGGCCGCAGCGCTCTGCCCCGCAGCTCCACGCAGGCAGCCCCGTGCCCGCCGCCATGCGAGCCCTGCACACATGGTCCCCATTAGGCACAGAAAAGCAGCTCCGCCGCGGCTGGCTTGGAACCATCCAGCAACAGTGCTATTAGCAAGGAGAAAAACAAAAGGAAAACGAGAAAGAAAGAAAGCGTTGGCTTGCTTTCCGTTGGGATGTTTAGAAATGTTTACAGTGGCATTCGCGCTCGGTGCTGCCGGGGATGCGCGGCCGCCGGCAGTGCTCCTGGTAGTGGGAATGAGCTCTTTTCTTCACTTTGAAGCTGAGCAGCCCCAGCACGGGCTGTGTGCAGGAGGCTGCCAGCTGCAACCACAGCAGGACAGAGCCTCCTGTAAGCAGGCAGCGAGGGGCTGAGCTCTGCCCCATCCCAGCTGAACGGGGCTGCAGGAGCACATCCATAAGCAAGACACGGACCTAAAGACCTTCTTCACTTGTTTAAACCCAAGCACTTCTCTTTTGCACAGCAACTTCACATGCAACAGGGTAAGTTAAATGATAAATTAGAAGAAGGATGCAAAAATTAACCCAAGGCAAAAGGGTCTGGTTGTTTGGAAGACTTATTTCTCCTCTCTTCTATACTCCAGAAAGCTGCTTAACTAATCCCACTTGTGCCTGCAGACTGCATGGGGAAGCACTCCATCCCTTTCAACTAACTCTCTGCCTGCCTGCAAGGCACCCAGCTCCCTCCCTCCTGCTCTGACTTCTCCAACAGCCCCATCAAACCTGGGCTTTCCCAAACACCTTCCTTCCCCCTGCCTAAGCCAGCAGGAGTTCTTTTCCCAGGCACAGAAGGGAGCGGGTGCTTACCGGGCAGGAGGCAAAGGGAGCAGGCGAGGAGCATCCTGTTGGGAAGGTCCATGGGAGCACCGGGGGCTCCCCGGCCCCAAGCATCTGCCGGAGGCACCCAGCCAGAGTGGTAGCCCTGCCCGGAAAGCCCTTTCCTTATCCCCAGCCTTCCCCTGCTCCCTGACAGCAGGCGAGCATTGGGAGGGAGTGGGAGGGACGAGTGAGGCTTGGAGGAGGTACAGCAGAAGAGGGGACAGCCTGCACGCGGCCATGGCACCCTTTAGGGATCGGCTGTGCTGAATGGGACTCGTGTCCCCGTGGCAGTGCCATTTTCATGGCACCCTGCTGGGGACCCAGCACCTCAATGGGGCTGGTGGTGAAAAGCCTGCATGGGGCCACTGGTGGCAGTGGTGCCACTGCTGCCATGATGCCATCCCATCTCAGGTGCTATACCCACTGGGAAGTGGCAGCAAGGCACCAAGGAGCACTTTCTGGGCTGTGCCCAAGCACGATGGGATGCTTTGGCTCTGCGTGGCCCTTGGGATGGCTTTCCTGAGAGCTGTCACCAATGGCCCTGTCACCTCTGGGTGGGCTGAACAGCCCCATTCATACCCTGCACCATCTCTGGGGTGACACTTCCTCCCTCCCCAAACTGGGGGGGCAACCTGTGGAGGATGCACCTGGTGCTGTGGGTTTATCTTCAGACCCTAGAGGCCCTTCCAAACCTTTCTTCCAATCCCTTTGTGCACAAGGGAGTTGCTGCCTGCACAGACCATGCTCCACCAGACCAAGGTGTGACCAACGCTTCTGTGCCTCTTCCCACCCAGCAGATAGGGAAGATCTGAAACAGCTTCAACCACCAGCACCCCCCATCTACCAACTCCGCCAGACAGTTCGGGGGCTGCAAGAGGAGAAGTTTGCTCAAGATGCTCCTCTAGAAGAAAGGGAGTGCCTAGGAGATGCAGTTCCTTTTCCTTCTCCCCCTTCCATCCCACATATATACATTCTGGGGCACCGGGGGAGAGGACACATGTCTGGAACAGAGATCAAAGCAGCAGTGGGATCCAAACTGTCTCAGAGACGTGAATGCTCTGGAGCTTGTTTGCACTGCACCCCTTCCCCCAGCAAAACACTGTTGGACAAAATCAAATGTTTTCAGTTCTTAACTGTGCTTGCCGGCTGTCCCTCCCCTACCTTACTCTGGAAGGAAAAAAAAAAGATGGAGGGAACAGAGAGCAGGGTTGGTTTGGTGAAAGTTAAGAGTTTTTAGGGAGTAGACAGCAATATTCAAAACTTGCAGCAATAAGCTGAGATTTCCATCGCAAGCACAGAGGAAGCGATCCCCACTTCTCCCAAGCACAAATGCCATTCTCCAGGGCATCAGAAGCAGTGCAGGACTTTTCCCTGCTCACAAGCCTCATGTTTCAGACAGCACCAGGGATGCCTCAGGACGTGCAGCCCAGCACCACGATGCTGCAGCAGCTCCTGACCCAGCAGCCCCATTGCTCATGCCCAAAGCACGACCACAGCGCTGAACTTGGGAGGAGCAGAGCGGATTTTCCCCTCCAACCTGTGCTGAGCTGGGGGAGCTTTCTCCCTCAGCCCTGCTTTGCTCCATCAGCTGTCTGCCGGCAGCTTGCACATCTCCTGGGGTCTCTCATTAGTTTGGGTTGGAGCCATTCGCAGCACATCGCTGTGTCTCCTGCTGCTTCCCCAGCACAAGTGCAGAGGGTTCAAGGAGAGGAGCTGCACTAATACTGATGTCATGCTCCCGAAATGTAAACAGCTGTCTGTGGAAGGGCTAGATGGGAAAACACAAACAAGGAAATAATGGTATTTCACCCCCATGCAAAAACGTTATTTGAGGAAAGTGAAGTTATTATGGGACATCCCGTGATAATCCAGCAGCAAGGCTCTTTAACATCCAGAAACCTACAGCAGATAAACCTCATCTATGCATCATATGATACTAGTCCTGTAAAAAGCAAAAAGCTGGGCTCACATTAAATGTGATTCTCTCTCTCTTTTTTTTTTTTTTGGATCCCAGTGCAATTTGAGCACTGGTTTGTCCAATCCAGCCTGCAGGGGAAAGGTGAAGGGGGGACCCATGCAGTGCCCAGGGGCAGAGCACAGCCCCAAGCAGCTGACGAGGGCTATTTTTCATTGCTATCATTTTATTTCTGCCATTTTTCTCACCCCAGCTGCTGGCTGCAATGAGCCTAGCAGCAGTGGGAGCATTTTGGGGACGGCACAACAGCCATCTCCAATAGAGACCAGTGGGGCTGGAAACAAACAGCCCTCCCCAGCCCCACACAGCCGCTTGGCAGAGCACTAGGAAAAGATGTGCTGCAATCTGTGCCTGGCTCTCGGTGAGCCCTGGTGCTGGGGTTCTTCACTTCGGGTTCTGCTGAGGACTGGGGGTGGGCAGGGCAGGGATGCTGCACCTGCAGGCACACTCAGCACCACTCCTGCTGGTTGCTCAGGCATTGCACGGTGCTGCAAAACCAAAACCAACCCCACGTGAGTGGCATGGAGTCCTCAGGGCCTTCCAGCAGCCAGGAACAAATGGATGGAGAAAGTGAGAGAGGAGAAGTTTCCCTTGAAATCAGAGTAAAGCAACAGCTTTTGGTGGGGGAGCACAGCCCACAGCTTCAGCCCCATGAAAACACATGGCTCAGGTGCCACAAGTCTGCAGCCCAAACCCTCGTGCTGTCCCTGCAGGGCCAACACGTGACAAAGTGCAAACCAAGATCTGTGCATGCTGTAGACCATCAGTGCTCTGCATCCAGACATTCCTGCGGTTAAACCACCTCATCCCTCAAGCAAGGGAAGCAAAACCCCAGGGCTGAGCCTGCATCTGAGCAGCATTCTGCATCCTTCAGCCCTTCCTGCGCAGAGCAGAACCTCTCCCAGCACTGCTGCAGGTTGGTAGGAAGGAAAGAGAGAGCAGGCAGGGAGGCCTTGACCCAGGCAGCAAGCTCACTTGGCTGCAGAGCTGCACAGGGAGTGACACGAGCTGTTTCTCAGCCATTCCCAAAGGGAAGATCTCATGTCTTCCCCACATTAACAACCTTGGATGGGCTTCTTAAGAAATTTGGATAGGAGAAAGCTGTGCTGACTGTGCCCTCGCTCAGAGCCAGAAGGCAGTGCTGGATGACCCCAAGTTCTCTCCCAAATCGAGCAAGGCTTCGTGCACCTCTCTCAAGGAAAATCCTGCAAATAAGCTTCAGCAGCCATCCCTGCATCCCAGCTGGGTTGCTGCTGAAGCTCCCACCCTGAAGTCTCCAGAGCTAGAAGCACAGCTCCGAGGACCAACGACCTGAAGTTACTTCCCCTGTGTTTAGAACTCATCCCACACATTCCCAATACATTTCCCCCACACATGCTCAGTTTTTCCTAAATTCAGCCTTTCCCCCCCTCTTCACTCCTGACCTTCAGGAGGATGTCATGCATTGGACACAGCCACTCTGTGAGCTACGGAAGAACTAAGCTAGGATACAAGGAATGTAAACAGAGGCCAGGAATGAAAACAAAACCCCCCAATTCCCACATCCAAACAGAGGAAGGGCTGATGGGGTCGCGTGGTGTATTCCACGGTGAGCTGCCCCATCCCTAGGACCAGAGCAATGTGGTACCCAAGGCTGCTCCCTCCCTATGTCTTGAGGAGGGCTGGGGAAGGGGGTGCTCAGCACGAGGCCAGACCCTCCCTGGGGGGGTCTCGGGGGCGGGCAGGAGATGGTCACCTGGGGAAGGGGGAGAGGGATGGGGGCACGTGGTGCTGCCACGCCTGGCTGTCACGCGGCCCGCTGAGCTCAGAGCCCTGGAGAGTTGGTTGTCCAAAACAAAGGCTGATGTAAACACAAAGCCACGCACTTCCAGGGATTACCAGCTCTGCACGAGGCCAGGAAACCTTACGTCGTCTGAGAGCACGAGGCTGGAAATGAAAGCAGGCGGCAAGCAGGAAGATCTCAGGCAGACAGGCTAAAAGCCCCAGGGAGCCATCCGGAGGGCTCCAAGCACTCAGCTCCTCACCCATCGCCTTTCTGAGCAAAGCATCCCCTGCAGCACAGAGCGGGGAGTGATCTTGGGGTCCCAACATGGGGATCCCATAGCTCATGGTACCCAGCACAGGAGCTGTGAGCACCCCAGGCACAGCTGGGGAGAGAACGCGCCTGGTTCTCAGGGCTCAAAGCAGTGCAAGGAAATAACTTCACCTCTGGAAAGCAGCTTGGAAGCAGCGCAGTGTTTGGAAGAACTCTGGCCCTCAGCACTCCATCAGCATTGCTGTATTTATCAGCCCTGGCCAGAAGGCTTCTCTCCGTGCCACCAGGCTCGCGCTCCAGCCAAGCACTCCCACAGTGAGCACCAAGGCTCTCCCAGCTCAGATGCACTTCCACACCTGGGTTTAGGAGGGTGCCAGGCCGATTTGCACAAGCCCCTCCGAAATAACAATTTTGCAATACTTCATGCAGCATCCCAGCAGCCGGGGTGTGCGCTGCTGGGTGTTTCAGAGATCTCTTGGCCCCCAGCTGTAAACACCCACCTCCCAGCAGACTGCTCTGCTGCTTCCTGACACGGATTAAACCCATTCACCCCGGCTGGAGCCCGGTCTGACCCTCCCCAGGTGCTGTCCTGGTGACTTCACAGCTCAGGCAGCTCCAACACCGCATTTACAGAGCATTAACCTCAAAAAAGTACTGTTTGCTACCGAGGAATTTCTTTGTTTGCTTATCTAGCATTATTTCCCCCCATTTATTTAGTCTCTCCCTGTTTATTTCTCACTCCAGATGAACGAGCCCCCGAGCATCCCAAGCACTCCATCTGCCACAAAGGGATTTAACGCCAAGCACTGCCCTTTTGCACTAACCTACATGGCGTTGATGTAAACCCCACAGCCCCCAACCAGGACCACGGAGCCGGGTGCTCAGCCACAGGGCCAGCACACTACACCACATCCCACGGCCTCTGCTGAGGACGATGCTCCATCAGTCCCTCATCCACTTAATTGAAAGTATTCGAATATCTCGCCGATCAACCCAGAATATTTCCCCTGGGAAGTTTTCCATGGCAGGAAAAAAAAAATCCCTCTTGCGTAACGCTCAGCTATTTATTATTAATATCATCTCCCGCTCCACAGAAGTTCTATTTACAGCTGCACACTTCTGCTGCCTCCATTTGCCCGCATGCAGAGATTCCTCCCTGTCTGGAGAGAGCTCCTGTGCAATATGAGTTCTGGAGTTGATTCCCCCCCCAACTTTAATTCTACCGAAGTGACACACACCGCTAAGCCCGAAATACGAACGGTAAAGCCATTTAAACTGATTCGCTGGAGAGGATGCCAAACTGGCTTTGTGCAGTTGGCAGCCCATGAAAATCACAACATCAGAGGAGCTCTTGATTAATACGCTGCTGAACGTACTGGAGGGGAAAATATGCAACAGGAAAGTGACTCTGGGCACAGAGTCATCTGCAAAGAAGGAATTAAGAAACAGACTCGCAAACTTTTTCCTCTTTGCTGCTGTGAAATGAGGAGGCAGAGGGGTGCTGTGCACGTCCCCTCTGCACCCATGTTTCCCCAGGGATGGAACAAGGGTCACCGAGTGGTGCCAAAGCACTAAGCTGGGCAGATCTTCGGGAGTGATGCACCAGGTCCTCCCAACCTCTAAGCCAAATGGTAGAGAAAAAAAAAGAGATGCAAATTTTTTCCACTTTGAAACTAAAATGCGCGTTCTCCTTCTTAAAGGAAAACCACACAACTGCCTTCCTTAACGTGAGCTTTAAGGGGATTCAGAAGCGTCAGCAAAGGGAAACAGAACTGACCTGAGGCTCAGTGGGAGCCAGGAGCAGCGCTGGGGTGCCAGTCACCGTGGCTGAGATGGGGACTGCATCCCTACACTGCTCTGATGGAACTGGAGAGATGGATTGGGATCGGAGAGTCTGAGTCACTTCACCATAGGAAATAAGTGCTTTGTCCACTCCAAGAGGCAGTCAGGTCAGCACAACCAGCCCTCGTGCTTTCACAAAAGCATCTCATCCAAGTGTCTCGAGTGCTTTTCCAAACCAGACAGGCCAACAAATTGGATCTGCTATTGCCCATTCACCTGGGTCCAAGAGCAGTGCTGGCGCCCTGCAGACAGCCCTCTGTGAAGAATCAGAGATGAGCCATTTTTAGGCTCTGGAGACAGATGTGACACATTCCAGGTGTCTGGAGAGAGCTGGGCTCTGCTAAGGCCATTACTGGCCCAGTGCTCTGGGGAGTGCAAACATCTCAATCTCTGCCCTGCAGGCAGCAATGCCCAGGACCTCACCTCCCTGTGCTGGGGGCATCAGCTCCTGGTTACCCCATGGATCATCACCTGCATTAACATGAACAGAGGGAGCCCAGCAGTCCCATGAAGTGCAAACCAAGAGCAGCAGGCCCTTTGAGAGAGAATCCATTGCCCTCCATGTCCACTTGGAGAGCACAAGTTGGGGGCAGGAAGCTCAGATCTTCCCACCCCATGGCTGGTAATGTAGAGAAAATACCTTGGTGCACACACTGCTCTGGGCTTTTAAAGTTTCCTCTCTCCCATTCATTTTACTGAGGGAACCCTATCCATCTTGGGTCACCCCACAGCCCCATCTTTTCTGTCATAGGAAGCCTGGACAAGCCAGCCAAGTTGCATTTGCTGACCCTTTGGCCATTGCCTTGAAAACCAGTGGGCTCTGGTGGAAATACCACGGATTAGAAACTACAGAAATCAGCAAAGCCTGTGCGCCCTGGTATTGGGAATGCAGCTTCGTAACAGGAGTGGTGCTGGGGATGGTGGAGATGCAGCACATGAGCACAGCAGGGAAAAGCACAGACATCCAGGCAGCCTCTAGTGTTACACCTATAACCAGCACAGATTGTATTAGTGCAGTTTCCTGCTCCTGCCAAAGAATTTGCAAGCCTGATTTTTAAGTAAGGAACAGCCCAAATAAGGTGCTTTCTTTGTTAATGAAATCTAAGGCTTTTATTATGGAGCCGAACGCCAACACATTCTCAGATTATTTTATGTTTTGGGAGGGAGGAAAGGTTGAAGGCACCCAGCAGGAAGGCAGCCCTCGCAGGGAGCTCCGACCCACTGCTCCTCGCGGTGCTGAGCCGCCTCCTGGCCGCCTGCCCTGGCACAGCTCTGCCATGCAGCGTGGTCTGCAGGGCAGGAAATGCCAGCCCAAGGCTTCCAATTAGAGGAACGGGGAACGACGGAAAAAGGAAAATGCGAAGGCGTTGAACACAGCCCCGGCCCGCCTGGCTCGCACAGAAGCGCTGTCTCGACATCTGAACACACGCACCATGGATTGTGGAGGTAGGCAGGAGGAATATTCCAGGCTGAGGTGCTCGCTGCCCTGCTGAGCAGGTGGCTTGCCTTCCCTTTGCACAATGTACAAACACCGATGTCCCAGCATAGGGCTGCTATGAAACCACTGAGCACTGCTCCAAGCTGGAGCTGCCCGCTCCTGTTCAGGAATTCATTTTAAGCCTGCTGCATGCTTCAAGTCATGGAAGAACCAAGTTTTCTCCTTGACTCAGGTTTCACCTTTTCCCATGGCAATCGGTGCAAAATGAGATGGGAAAGAGTCACCCCTTGGCTACAGTGCCCGCAGCCACGGGGTCTGTACTCACATCCCATTTTGCCTGCTGACAGAAGCTCCTGAGCAGCTTTTTCCTCCAGCTTCCCCCCCCCCCGCCCCCCAACCCCAGTAATTTTGGCCACCACCTTTGAAATTACCGTATTAACATTTATTTCTTGGGGCACAACCAGGAGAGCAGGGCCGGGTGGGCGGTGCACACGTGGCCACGTTCCAGCACCGGGGATGACTCAGTGGCACGGAAATGCCGGCTCACGGGGAGGATGCAGCATCAGCAAGAAACCTGCCCCGGCGTAACGAGAACAAGATGTTGCACTGCCTGAGCTGCCTGCGGGCAGCACGCTGCAGGGCCGTGCCAGCATGGGTTGGCACTGATCCGTGCTGCCTGGGGAGGGCAGAGCAGGGATGGGTTCATCTGTGCTATTTGAATCCAAGTGCCAGCATCTCTCCTCCAGCAGACGGTGCTGCACATCACCCACTGCCTCTGTCTGCAGCTTCCAAGCTGTGACATGAACTCTGTTCATAAAAAGATATTTATACCAAACGCAGCAACAACAACAAGAAGCACCTTCCCAAGGTGAGTCAATCTGCCCTGAAGCTGGCTTCCTCTCAATGGAGAAGCACATTGAGATGTCCCATCTGTGGGCCACATTTGCAGCAGTCATGCGTGGAGCACATACAAAACCATGCTGGGACTGCTGGGAGCCCTAGGAGCAGCCACATGGGCCACAGATGGGTATGTAGAGACATCACCTTCTAATAGACAAATTGCCCTGGCTTGCAGGCCAGCCAAGGGCACTTCCACCCCCTGCAAGCACTCCCCACGTTACAGCAGATTTCCTCCTTTCTCTGCCCCACGTGCAGCACAGCCACCTGCTGAATCCACTGCATTTCCCCATACCCTGAGCAGAACCCATCCCACTCTTGGCTCTGGTTAAGTGCATTTAGCAATTCATGGGGGGGGGGGGGGGGGGGGAAGCAAGTAGCTGCTGTTCTCCACTGCTGGGAGAACACGTGCCCCATGCTCTGTAGCAGGTGGGCAGCTCAGAGGCATGCAGCCCTGCTTGTTGACTGGGGAGGGGAACAGCACCAGATGATGTCATGAAACCTCTGGGTATTGCACTCATGGTGCTTGAGAAGGGCAGTGGGACTCGCCCAACTCTTTAAAGTCATCCCTCTCCCAACACCAGAGGTCTGCAGGACTATGGGATAGAGACCATAGGAAGTTGATGCACCCAGGTGCAAATAAATCACTGCTTGTGACCAAGCAAATCACTGCCCATATGTGCTGCACCCCACCCTGCATCCATCAGGTGCTGCTGATGCCTGAGCACCGCAGCTCCACACCATCTCTGGTCTCTCCATACTGAACCCCTGCTATATCCATCACCACAGGACCTCTCAGGTGTAAAATTACCCCATCAACTTCTTTTTCCACAGTCCTATCATATAGAAATCTCATTTTATGTGTTCAAGTCTTTATTTCTCTTAAGCACGACATATAGGTTATCCATTTACAGAAGAAAAGCCATTCCTTTCATCTCATGTTATAGCCCCTGTTACGCTGCCTATTCACACCTGGAAGCCATTTCGGGGAGCTCTCAATTACCCTGCTGCTGCTGTACCAGCCAGGGCCTGGTAGAAGCATCAAACCAGAGCAAAGATCGTGGTTTCTCCTCTGCAGAACTTGGCAGCCCATCCCAGGCCCTGTCTCATCGGGGTGCATTCAGAGAGGAATCTCTCACAGCATTTTTCCCTTTACACTCCCCCCCTTTTCTCCAATCACTCTTCCAAGCAGTAAGTGGATCTATCCCAAATATGAACACCTTTGATCCAAGGGCGAGAGGAGCTTCCAAAGTCCCCTGAAAGGAAAATTCAGAGCAAAGCTGGAAGCACCCCAAAAAGAAGCTCTTCTGCAGCAATTCCAGACATTTGGGAGGCTCCTCCTTACGCTGTCATTTCAGCTGCATTCCCCTTATGCATGCACATCCACAGACTCACACAAACAAGTTCGTTATTAAACCTCCCGAGTTCATTCACAGGAAAGTGAATAAGACTTAAAAAAATGAGGATGCCAGCTCCCCTGCTGCCTGCAGGCAGCTCTCCTCAGCACGCAGGGAGGGGAGCAGCACAGAGCCATCCTCTGAGCAGCTGCTAGGCCATAGCATGTACCTCTTCCCACTCTTAAGCCCTCTGGAGCAGACCCCAGCTGTGAGGAGGGGAGTGCTGACTGCAGGATGCCAACCCTGAGGCCACTCAGTGCCTCCAGCTGCAGAGCAGATGCATGGGCACAGCACAGCTGGGACACAGCTCCTGCTCAGGGGTCCCAACCACACTCATCCCCATGGCCATGGGCACCTTGATGGGGGCACAGCAGAGCAAGCATCAGGCTGGGGCTGCTGCACAGGTAGTGCCTGAGGCAGGAAAGCAGAGGGTTACACTAATTCAGAGCCAGTCAAGATGAGGAATAAAGGTCCTATGTAGGAATATGTCATATACAGGAGATGAGAAGGGTATTCCCAACAGGCAGCCCACAGTTGCATTGGCCTGGCACCACCATAGGGGCCAGCAGCTCCCTTTCACCCTGCAAGGAGCCTGCGAAGCACGAGGACACACGTGGTGCAGAGATAAACCCACAGCAGCAAATTCACAGCCACATCACCTGCAGCCCCACGAGCAGCACCTCCCAGCCCCGAGCACCCAGAGCTGGCAGCTCCCTCCTGCCCTCTACCCCCAGCACAGACCAGCAGGGCCAGGAGATGCTGTACAGAGAAGCCACCTCTGCAACAGCCGGGGGCAGACCCAAAAAGCTACGGACCCCAGCACTCACCTCCAGGGCAGCACAGCTCCACGCAGCACCGAGGCACTCCCCTTAGACCAGCCCCGCCCTTTTAAAGCAATTAGCTGCCAATTAGCACCTTCAGCCGAACGAGCCCGTTTGCTGTTTCTCTCCCAGCTGGCACCGCACTGCAGTCACACCCAGCATCGAGGTGCTCCCTGTGCAGCCCTGGGGATGAGGACGGGGGGGTGGGGGGGTGGGATGGAGCAGCCCAAGGGGCCCAAAGCCAGAGGGGAGTGGGAAACACCCCACGGCAGTGGGCTCTGCACCGTCGCCCCACGTCTTTGTTTCCAGCAGGACCACACTGGGTTTTTCCAGAATGATGAACCCAGTGACCGCGCATCTTTGGAGCTGCACAAGTGGGTGCACCACGTGTGGGAGCACTTCTGGCACAGGAGAGGGGTCAAGCAGCCTCCAAACTGCTCAGAGAGGCGGCAGCTGATGTGCTTTGTCCGTGTGTTGGGGACCAGCATCACCTACTGCTGCCGGGGGCTGCAGACAACAGCACGAAACCTTGCCTCTCTTGGGCGGCGAAAGCCTGCATTTCAACGGATCATTTAGCAACGGTGCTCTGAACGTTTTTTTCCTGGGGTGTGCGAAGGATTCTCCAGCCAACACGCCCGAAGCATCGCAGAAACTCCGTGTCTGCCGGCGCTAGGGGGCAAACGCGGCCGCGGATGCTGCGGGGATTCGGGCTCGGCGCTGGGATGCGGAGCTCAGCCCCTCCCCAAAGCGCTGCTGTCCCCCACGTTCATCCTCTGGGGAATGCTCCAGTGCATCCCGGGCTCGAACCCTAAGGATGCTGCAGTGCCACTGGCTGGGACGCAGAAGACGCGAAGCGTGTGGGCTCAGCATCCAAAAATGCGGTGTTTTCCCCTGCTGAGCCCCGCAGCGTGCCCTGGACCAGCCCCATGCTGGCATCCCTTGGCTGCTCTGCCCTACCGAGGGGCTGTAGGGAGGTGACACATCAACGCCACGTGGAATCAGGGCTGTGCTCAGCTCACGGGGTGTGGGCAGCCGGGGCTCCGCGGCTGGGCTTGGCACTGCTGCGTCCCCGGCTCCGAGCACCCGTGGGCAGGAGGGGCCCTCCCCATCTCCCTCCTCCTGCCCCACAGCGCCGGGATCGTAGGGATGCTGCAGCGCAAATGGGCCGTGCGTTTTGGGTTTCCCTTTATAATGCATATTGGATGCAACTGCCCGACACATTCACCAAACAACAGAGCTATGGAAAACCCTCCTTCCATTGCCCGGGCTGGCTTCCCGCAGCCAGGACTCACGCCAGGACTCTCTGCTTAAGATGGAGTCCTATTTCCACACCCCTCGCTGCGGGGTGAGCTCCCAGGTCCTGCCGTTTTCCGCTCTGCCACGGATCCTCTGTCTGTCCAAACGCAGCACACGCCTTTCCCCAGCAGGAGAGGGCTCAGAGCAGCCTTAAGTCCATGCTCTGTACAAACCCAAATCACCATCAGGCATTTGTCTGCCTGAGCCCAGCCAGGAGGATGCAGACAGATGAAGGATAAAGAATGAGCTCATAGGGGCTCAGCGTGGGTCCTCGGTGGGGACTTTGCTTCACACCCACCTCTCATCTCTGCTTGCTGCTCCCAGGGCCCCATCCATCCTATGGGGCAATACTGAAACCTGGGAAGCTCTCGAGATGCACCCACGGCCCATGGGTCCCACATCACCTAAGGGCTGGGAAGCTGAGGCTGGAGCTCGGTGCGCTGCTTTAACCTAAACTTCTGCCTCTGTTGCTTGCATGCCTTGAGTTTTCTGAATCAGAAGATCTTTTCCTACCACTTGGCAGCCCCCTCCTTCCAAAAGGCCAGCAGACGTCTCAAGGAGGGTGCCTTGTCCTTCATCTGGGACCAGTGCTGGAAAGCAGGGGGATGCACTGTGTGACACATGGGAGTGTGATGGGCCGCCAGGTCAACCCATGGGTGCTCCTGTAAGCACCATGATGGGGTGAAGCAGGTCCAAAGGTGGGGATCAGCATTCCTGGAGGAATCTGTCTCCTTGAGATGCTGCCTGAACGTCACCGCTCACAGGACAAATTCTCTGGTCTTCCCTCTGTCTCCTTCTGCAAAGTGTTTCCAGTTTATCACGTTATCACATTAGCACCTACGGCAAGAGCCGGCTCGGGGCAGGCGCTGTGTCAGCACCAAGCCACAAGAAGCACCGGAGCTGGCTCCAGGGGCTCCCTGTTCCCAGGCTTCCCTAAGGAGCAGCACATTCCTTGCACCGAGGAGGTGAGGGCTGCATCAGGATTGAGCAGGGATCCCCCCAAACCCCACAGCATCCCTGTGCCAAGGGTCATTGCTGCCCACCATGGTGGTTTCCCATGGTCTGGGATGGCATTGTGCTGCTGGAAGGGGCTCCCAGCGGGAGGAGCTGCACTGTCTCCCATTGCCCTGCACCCACTTGAGCCCCTTTCTCCTGCAGTTTTGTGCCACATTCAATTCAGACTTGGGGTGAGTAGACAAGCTCCAAGCTCCCCTCCTCACTGCCGTGGCAGAACGGGACCGTATCCAGCCCTAATCCGAACCAGATGACGGCGGCAGAGGAGAGGAGCACTCAGTCAGTAATAGGGAGATGTTTGTTCTTGCTAACAGTGCTTTTAAATGGAAACATCTTTGCTTTCAGGCAGAAGGGCCTGGGATTTCTGCGCATCCAAGCACTAGGTTCTCCCAAGTATTGTTATTCCAGATGAACTTTCAACAGCAGATAAAAGCCTGTCCCTGGACTCCGCCATAAATTATCTGGCCCGAAATCCAACCATTAACCTCCGTATAATTCACAGCTGCAGTAACTCCGGGGATAATCTGGGACAATTTGCCATGCCCAGGCTGTGTGTAGTATCCATGCTATATTAATTTCAATCTAATTTACGAAGCACTGGGTTTTGGCCAGCCCACCGCCCCGGGCGAGCTGTCATCCATTTCCAACGGGGCAAGGAGCCGCTCCACGGATCTGTCCTCGCAGCTCCTCCTCACGTGGAGGCACGTTTCCCCGTGCATGGCCTGGAGCCGTGGGGCCGTGTCCTTCCGTGGATTCACCATTTGGAAGGCAGAGCACAGCCCCGCTGTAACCTCAGAGCTGGCCCCAGCGCGGAGCCCGCCAAGCGCTGAGTAACGGCGCGGTGGAGCCTCTCCAGGCTTCCAGTTGGGATGGGTTCCGTGCTATTTCTCTGCAGCCCTTCCCCTGAGCAAGTGATGCACTGCACTGGAGGCAGACGCCCGCCTGCAGCGTTGCAGCCACGCTCCTCCTGCAGCCCTGCACCCATGTGTGCAAGCTGCGCAGCTCTGATCTCTGCAATGCCGTGCTGTAATTGCTCGCATGCACCGAGGCAGCTTCTCCTTCCTGCTGCTCAGCAACGACAGTGAACGAAGCCCACAGGCACAGAGAGGGGTGGGAGAATGGTGCAGTGAGGGGGGCGGAAGCACAGCAGAGCTCTATTGGACTCCAGATGCAGTGAGATGGGGGCACAGGGGTCCCCAGCTGCTTCCCCAGGAGCTCCTGTTAATTAGCCCAGCTCCTGAGTGCCAGCTGCACAGGGTGGGCTTGCTTTGCCATAGCAATGGCTGTGGGTTTGCTCCTCCCTAGGATCATGTCCTCAGGGTCCCCTGGTGTCTGGCTGCACGAGGACTCCCCTCCTCAACCCCACACCATCTGCTACAGTGGGCTCAGGGCTTGCGTGGCCATTGCCCAGCACCCCAGTGCACTGGCACTGACTTTATCCCAGCAAGGAATGGGCTGGAGGCTGGGCTGGTGCATCCATCCTGGAGCTGGGGGCCCTGCAGCTTGTGGGATCGTGCCTGCATCCTGTTTCACATCTCTTCCGGGACCCTGACTGCATCCTGCTTCACATCTCATCCAGGACCGTGACTGCATCCTGCTTCACACTCAGTCTGCAGATAATGCCAGAGCTGGTTCAAGGAGGCTTGGTGGCACTGCAGGCTGCTGCCCTGGTTCTAAGCATCACCCTGGGGACATGCTGCAGTGGGGACACCCTGTGGGTGTGGGATTTAGGCTCCCTCCCTGCAAGGTCTCTGCTCAGCAGCGCTTTGCAGCAGAGGGTGGGTTTGTGCTGTGTGCTCCAGCCCAGCCCCACACAAGCACCCCAACACCCTTACAGTGACCTGTGCAGGCAGAGCTGGGACTGAGCATCCCTCCCCGTGTGGAGGATGTCTGCTGCTGGTTCCCTGAGGGGTGTCCAGGGGATGCAACCTGCACCATGCCAGCAAGGATGGGCACTGAGCATCCCAGGAGCACTGCAGTGCACAGTGCAGGAGGAGAACAAGTGCTGTAAAAACAACAACAACAATAAAAACCACAACAAAAAGCAAGCAGCAACACCCCTGCAACCTATTACCAGCTGAATTTCAGTCCCAAATGCAATAAAATCCATTTCCAGTCTGCTCTAAAGCCTGATGGTTTGTGTTTGGAGCTACTGTTTTCCTGGCTGCAGGGCAGAGCCCAGGGCCCATTGCTGTCCTCCTTGCACCCATTGGTGCTGTCACTGCTGGGACTCCCACAGACCATGCACTGTGTCCTGCAGCACCATGGGACCCACAGGATCAGATCCAATTCCTTTTGCCCTCCCTTCCCCAGCTGCCCCAGTTTGCTGCGCCACACGGGCTGTATCCATCATCTAATTGGTGCTAATTAATCCCAGCAGCTCCAGCTGAGCACTGCTCCACGCCGGAGCAGGGCTGCATCCAGGCAGAAGGATTTTCCAATGTCCGCCACAGGCAGCAAGTTTTCCCCACAGCATCTCCATGGCTTTGCACGACCCCATTTGTTCCCCATTTGGACAAACTGGGCCTCGGTGCCCTCTGCCCCAGCCATGTCCCAAATGCTGTTTGGTTTTAAGCACCGTCCACCCACCCTGAGCCTCCCGCTTCGGTCGCCAATGGGGAAAAATGGGGTTTTTGTTGGGAGAGGTCATTGCTGGGTGGCTCGGGAATTAGGGGGCTTGTTCTGCTGGCTAATGTCATTAGCTCCACGTTAACTGCATTAACCTTTCTCACAGTTCCCAGCTCCCAGCTCGCGGTTTATCTCTGCAAACAGAGTTGTTATTTAGAAGAGTATCGCAGAACGGGTGTTTTTCGCAGCTCCCGGTATTCGCTTGTTATCGTATCCACTGATATTTCGTGGGGAGGCTCAGTGCTAGAATAAAACTCGGTAATCTTTCATCAGACTCTTGGCCGTATAATCTCCTTATGAGAAGGAAATCCTTTGTTTATTGGCAGAGCGCTTTTCTTTAAGGGGAATTGGAAATGCGTTTGTTTTTGCTCTCAAGTATTTCTAATTCAGCAACAACAAAACAAGCGGGTGCAACGCCTAATCCAGCGGCCGGGCAGTGCTGTGCCTGCTCTGCAGCCTGCTGGGGTCGTCCCCTCCTCGCCACAAGACAACGAGCTGAAGTGCTGAGAATGAGCGAAGAAGCGGTTTGAATGCTGCTTTTCCAAATATTTCCTCTCACCTGCATTGATGGGGAACCTCAGGAATGGGACACAATGCTTCACAGCCCGTGCAAGCACCGTGTGTGCAAGGGTGTGCAAGGCCTGGCAACGGAGGCCATGGTGCTGGGGGTGCTGCGGGGCTCAGTGCGGTCAGCTCGCTTTGCTCCACGCTGGGAGCAGTAAATGAGAGAAAATGTATTTTCCAGGTTTGTTCCCACAGCAGTGACCTTGTAGCAGGCGCTGCCCTCAGCCCAGGGACGTCCCAGGGCACCCAGCCCCGTGGGATTCAATGGGACACCTGCATCCTGAGTAACCTTGTGCATCTCACTGCCATGCACCTAGAAAAGGAGACTGAGAGCTCTGGGACAAAGCGTTGGCCTCCGGCGTTGACTTGTGCTCAGGTTCCCTTTGGTTTGAGCCTGCACAGCGGTGTGCAGTGGCTGCCCTGCTTTTAGGAATTTCACTGAGCCCTCAACAGCACAGTTTGGCAGCCAGACAGATTTTGCTCCGCATCCAAATCTGTGGATGCTACAGGACCCCAGCAGCTCTCCCCAGCGCAGCCCCACGGTGCAGCCCGGCTTTGCAGAGCCATCAGTGCAGGGCTACAGGCACTGGGAGAAGCGCTCGGTCCTGGCTGCTGCATGGCACAGCGAGCAGCACCGCTCACACCGCACTGCTGGCTCACAGGGGCGATGTTCTCCCTATAGGAGCCCACAGCGTTCCGTGGGGGGGTACCAGGAGCACGGCGCAAGCCCTGCAGCCCATCCCCTGCTCCTGCAACAGAACTCCAACGGGGAGATACTGGACGTGCTCAGAATCCTCCTGCAGGAGCTCCAAGCGCAGCCCGGTGTCCAGAGACCGGCACTGACTGCTTCGGAGAGGGGAAAGCCATCGCATCCCACCCCATGCACACCGCTGGGCACCGCGCGCTGGCGGTAAGCGGGGCTCGATGTGGGGGGACCCACGCAGCAGAGCCCACCCCAAGCACTCTGCGAGGGGTGGGCGAGCAAGAACGCAGCGCTGCCTCGTATCTCCCAGGGGCTGAGCTCCGCTCCCCACGCACGTATTTC
>NC_034417.1:18949810-18965105 GCF_002078875.1 Numida meleagris
AAAAAAAAAAAGCAACCAACCCACGACCTTCCTGTTTTATTTTTTCTTCTTCTTCTTTTTTTTTCTTTCTTTCTTTTTTTTTTTTTCCTTTCCCCTTTTCTTTTTTTTT
Source organism: Numida meleagris (assembly GCF_002078875.1). NCBI lineage: Eukaryota > Metazoa > Chordata > Aves > Galliformes > Numididae > Numida > Numida meleagris. The sequence continues at coordinate 18,949,920 of NC_034417.1, forward strand.
TCGTTATCCCCTCCCCCCCGGACAGCTCGCTCACCCTTCCTCTCGGCTCTGCATGACTGTCACAAAGGTAAGGAGCCGCCTTTCCCGCAGCCACCTCTCCCCGCGGATGCTCCCCCAGCTCCCCGCTCCCAGCTCGGCTCTCCGGAGCCGGGGGGCAGCGGGGCCCGGCCGCTCCCGGCCGCTCCGCTCGGCCCCTGGCGGCTGTGCTGCAGTTTTAACCCTTTGAGCCGCAGCCCGGAGGGAAGGCGGTGGCCGGGGGTGGCCGCGAGCATCCATCCCCCCGGACGCGGCCCCGTTAAGCCGCTTTGCTCGGCAGCTGCTGCCCGGATCTCTACAGGTGGCTGCGGGCCGGTGAGGGGGGGTAAAAAGGGGCTGGGGGGGTCAGGGAGCGGCTGGGGGGGCTGCGGGCTGTAGGGGGCTCGGTGACGGTGGAGGGAACCCAACCTGAGCAAAGCTTCCCAGTGCCCAGGGAAGTGATGCCGGGGATTCGGTCCCCAGATCTGCCCCGTAACTGCTGCAGCAGCCCCAGGCGCTTCCCCACGTTGCTGCAGAGGAGGAAGGTCTTTATCTCCCATGATTTCCCCATGCCCACGGAGCAGCAGTCACCACTTGGCCCATTCCCACGGCGGGCTCAGGGAGCTGTGCTGGGTGCTGCTGCTGGGGGTCCGGGCGTGCAGCGACCCACTGCAGTGCTGTGATTTGCGTGCTGGGGAACAGGGTTGTATCGCATGGCTGGGGGCAAAGGGGTCCAGGCTGGAGCCTCGGTGCCGGGACGTGGGCTCTCATCCCTGCGCAGCACCACGGCCCTGGTTTCTGGGCTGGGCTCTGCTTCGGGCCCAGACAAAGCTTTGCCCGTCGCCCATTGCCACGGAGAGCGGTGCGGTGCTGAACTAACGAACCTCGCGTGCCAAGTGGAAGCAAACGGGGCGGGGGTCACCAGGTGTGCCCCCATGTGGGACATATCCGGGGAGAAGAAGCAGTGCCCTGCTTGCTGCTTGTCACCCCACGTGAGGGCCTGCTGTTGGGAGGAGACATGGTGGAGGCACAAAGGCTGGCACAAGTGGGATGGGGACATTGCTCGTGGCCAAAGAGCCCAAAGCAGCTCCAGACTGATGCTGGTGAAGAGACTGCGGGGGAGGAAACCCCCCGCCCCGCGTCTCAGTCCTTAACAAATAACTTGTGTTTCTCTGCTTTGCTTTTGTTGGGCTGGCACCAGCGTTTGTTGCTGGCCATTGCCATGCGCACCGCGCTGTTGCCGTCCCGAGCTCGCTGCCAGCTGGACAAAGCCAGCAGCACTTGTGCTGAAGGAAAAATGTGTTCCCAGCTCTTCTGGGTGCTGAGAGAGGGACTGGTGGGCAGACTGAAAAGGCTGAAAGAACTAGAGACCCGCTGATTGAAGGTGCCATGCATCCGGGCGGGCTGATGAATTTGTAGTGCTTGTTAGCAGATTTTTTTTATTTTTTAGTTTTTTTCCTAAGTGCAAACAGATTCATTCAGAGAAAAGGCCGGGCTGTAAGGAGAGCGTGCTCGGAAGTACGGTGAGGGATGAGCTGGTGGTTTTCAGGGAGCAGAGGGGTACGCTGGGAAGGCCCACACTGCGTGCACAACGTGTGCTTTCACCTAGCCCTAATCCAGCATGCCCATGGGTATTGCTTCCTGCAGGGTGGGCAGTCCTGATGCAGGCAAAGAGCCGTGGAGCTGCTGTGACATCAGTGCCAGGGGCTTTCAGCGGGTCAGGGCACAGACCCATTTGCTGGTCACAAATGTGACCTGAAGTCACTGCTCATCCCTGGGTGTGAGGATGGTGGGAAAGCAAAAGGCGCAAGCACCCGTGGGAGAGGAGATGCCTGTTTGTGTGCTCCGGGCTGCTTGCAGGGAGCTGCTATCAAGGTGACGTGGGGGACAGCTCTGTTGTGTTTAGAGATTGGGAATTGTGTGTGTGTCCCTGTGGGGAGGAAAGCAAAGGGCTCCTCGTGTCCTTCCCAGTGCAGGTGTCCAGTGAGTCCTGGTGCTGCGGGGACGGTCCCTCAGTGTACTCTTGCAGCAGCTCCTCCCACGCTGGGGCCACTTCCCAGGAGCTGCTGGGAACAGTGGCAATGGGAAACGTTGGACAAACTTTGCAATTCACATCTAGAGGAAAATCTATTTGACAAGCAGGTCCAGGTGCCCAGTGCAGGCAGAGCTATCTGGGAGCCAGCCCGAGGCGTGGGGAGGCACAAAGGCTCTTCTGAGTGTGGGGGTGGGCAGGGGAAGGTGAGGAGGGGGCGAGGCGTGCACTGTCAGGATGTGGAACGAGCTGGTTTCATCCGCATCCTGAGCCACCCCCTTCCCTCCCACGGTGAGGAATGCGAGTGTTCTACCCAGGAGAGTTTAGTCAGGTTATAAATAGGATGGAGAAGGATGGATTGAAATGCAGGAAGAGCCCACATCTCCTGCTTGGGGATCTACCCAAATGCCAGGAATCTTGCATTGCGTTGCATTGTGTCGTGTTGCGTTGCATTGTGTTGCGTTGCATTGTGTTGCACTGCATTGTGTTGTGTTGTGTTGCATTGCATTGCGTTGCATTTCATTGTGTTGCGTTGCATTGTGTTGTGTTGCATTGTTTTGTGTTGCATTATGTTGCATTGTGTTGCATTGTGTTGCATGCTGTGCCATGCTCCCTCAGACCAGCTCTGCTTTCTCCAGTCTCTGCAGTAAGAACCAGCAACATGAGAAGTGTTACAGGAACTGGGCAAATTCATCTCTGCTGTAGATCAGCTGTCCTAGGGGAAATCTGGGTCTTGGGTTTGGGATCTGTTGCGTGCAAGCAGAAAAACAGTCCAAATCCATTATGCATAAAGGACAGGGCCCTCGCTAGAGAGCTAACCACGTCTGCTTGCAGAAGGAGCACACAGAGCGCTTGTCCCCAGCTGCAGCCCAACATCTGTCTCCATTTCCCAAGACCTGCTCTGCCCCCAGGACTCGGCTGGGTGGATGCCATGGGCAGTGACATCCATCAGATCCAGGGCTGCTGGAACCAGACCCACCAGCAGGAAGATGAAGGAGAAAAATAAGCTGGTAGCGGGGATGCGCAGTGCCGTGACCCCCATGCTCACGAAAGAGCAAAGCTCACATACAAAGAACTGAGAACTTTGCTGGCTGAGCTTTGGTTTTGCAGCAAGCAGGGCATTGCTGGAGGGCCATGCTGGGCTGGAACTGGGTAACCCCGCACCCTGCATGGCCGGGGCTGGCTTGGTTTGGTGCTCCCAGCTCCTGCGCACTCCCAGAAGCTGTTTCAAAAGGCCAGAGTATAATTAACCATGAACACAAATTAACAAGGGCCTGAGGGAGCGTTAATTTGGGAGAGATAGCTTTAAAATGACTGGAGGTTTTTCTAAAGGGCACAGTTTAAATAGGATGCCATCTGGGAGGTCCTGTGGCATGCATTAGATGTAGTTATCCTATGGTCTCCTCTGGCTTTATTATCTATTAATTGGTATTAGTCATCAAGCTACGCTGCTTAGATAACAGCTTATCCTCTTAGTTCATGAGCAGATGAAGCCAAAACCAAAAACCCGGAGAGGAAATTGCATCCACGGTCTGTCGTGATCCAAGATAGCGAATGAGTGATGCAACCAAATGTGGTCAAGCAGTAATTAACGCAGAGGCCTTGATTGGGAGGGTACGGCAACGCCGTCCGTCGTGGCACTGTCCTCTGCTCCATCACTGAGGGCAGATTTAGTGCCTGGGGCAAACGCTGATCCCATGGCAAAGCTGATGCTGGTTCAATCGACCCAGCTCTTGGTTGCAGGCACTGGGCTGTGCAATCAGCAAAATGGCTTTGTCAGAAATGGGCTTTGGGCAGCACAGCTCGACGTTATTTCTGGAGCAGTAGCCGGGAGGTCTTCTGCAGACAGGTCACTAAAAGCCCCGGTGAATGCAGTACTGCCCGTGCTCTGAGCACTGAGGAGCAGCGCCGGCAACGTTACCAGTGCTCATCTCAGAGGGAAGAGGTGCAGGCCAACCGATGCGCCCAGCAAGGAGATTAATGGGGTTTGTCACCGCGTGGAGTTCTGTGAACGGTGTTCGGGGCACAGCTCTCCACCTCTCGCTGCCTTGGAACCAAGGCGGGCGTCTCTTTGTAGCTGGGATGCAGCAGCTGGAAAACCCTCTCTCGTTTGTGCTCATAAATAAGGGATTGTGCACAGTGGGTGGGGGCAGTCGGTGCAGGCAGGGACGGTGCTGGGGAGTCCTGGAGGAAACTGGGGGAAGTCCTATAACGGTGTGTGGGGCTGTTGGAAGGAGGATGGGGTGGTGCTGCTCCCAGCTGGGCCGGAGTGTGGGTGGTGGAACAGCACGGAGCACAACGTGCTCCTTCCTCTGCCTTGTGTTCGTTCATCTCCAGCATTGCTGGGACTTCTGGGGGGCTGGGAGCACTCATAAGGGGCCGCTTTGAGTCTAAAAATGGCAGCTCCCCATTTCCAGAAGCATGACTCTCATCAAAGGCAACTCCTCTGGCCCGCGGCTTTTTAATGAGTTCTAATTGTGATTCAATGCAGTATTAATCCGGGGCTTTGCCATGGCCCGGCTGCGGCCAGCAGGCTCGCTGGGGGCTGTAATTCATACCATGCAGAATGCAACGCGGGGTCACAGTCCCCCCCTCCCCCCCCCTTCTTCTTTTCATGGAAATTTTATCAAATGATGAATAGTTCAATTCATTATCCAGCAAGCAGAGAGCATGGAGCAGCCGGATCCCGGATTCCTATCTCCCGAGTCAGTGTGCAATTACCGAAATCTGGCAGCAGGCAGAAGCTCTGTGCCGCAGCCAGCTGCCGGAGCCCCCACCGATCTGCACCGCGTCGCTCACAGCCTGGAAGGGCCCCAGCGCTCAGCTCAGCTCCCACAGCTCCTTCCCTCCTTTGTTTGTCACCAAGCGGTGGCACAGCCACCGAGCACGGAGCACGGCTGGCACCCGAGGTGATGCCTGCATTGCAGAAAGCGGGGAGCCCAGATTTGGGTCCCATTGCAATAGGTGACGTGCGCAGCAGGGCCCCTGCTCGAGGACAGGGAGCTGCTCATCATTAGGACACGTGGTCCCAGCCGCCCATCGCTGCAGCCCCCGGTGTGGGGTTTTCCCCTCGGCACGGGGTGGTTTCTTCCCCCGCCGCCCCGCTGTGCCAATCCCCAGCCAAGCTGTCAGCCCGTATGGAGGTGTCTGGCCCCCTCCCACACTGAGCTCTGGCTGTCGGCCCCATTAATGTTCGTATTAAAGCGAGTGCTGCCGTGGTTTGCTAATGGGCAGGACCTGAAGGTGGTTCTCAGGTCGGAAGGCCATAAGATGGGATGGGAACTGATCCCTGAGAGAGCAGGATGGGGGTGGTCACCAAACCCCAAGCCCTTAGGGCTGTGGGGACGAGGTCCCTTTGCTGCTGTGGGGATGTTTGAACAGAACAGTGCTGCTCTGCTCCGAGCCTCCCTGCTCTCCGTGCCTGCAAGTGCTGCTCCAGGCACCCAGTGTCCCTGCAGGCACACCCCAACATCAGCACCCAGCAGCGTACACCTCTGCAGAGCTCCCCAGGCCCACCACATCTTTTTACCCCCAGGGTCAGTGGGCATCTTTCGCTTTGGTCATCCGGTGGGGAGCGGCCGCAAGCTGCAGCGCTGCCCCGTGCTTTGCAGCGATTGCAGATGGGAAGCTGGGAGGGGGCCGGGGGCTGTGGGCGCTGCTGTAACCGACGCTTCCCTTCCTCCAGGAGCGAGTGACCCCCTGAGCTCTGCGCCAGCCCCGGGTGGCAGGAGGTGCCCCGCGAGCCCACGGAGCCCAGCAGCTCAGGTGAGGAGGAGCTGCGTGCCTGCACCTGGGGGCGGGGAGGGAATCGGAGAGGGTGGAAGCAGCCAACTTTGGCCGAACGTCTTGCTGATGGAGCAGGATGCAGCGCGTGCTGAGCATCCCCGTGGGCAGAGCCTGAGGGATGCTGGCGGCAGCCGGCGCCTTTCGGGGGCTGCGGATCGATTCCCTGCGAGCAAAGCACTTTGGCTGCTGCCGTCGTCGTATTGATTGCAGCGAAACCCGACGCTGCAGCATCGTCTGCTAAATAGCAAAAATGAGCGTCGAGGCTCCAGCAAAGCAAGCAAAAAGCAAGCGCAGGGTGGGGATGCTGCGAGCTCGGCGGTGAGGGCTCCTTGTTTGCCCCGAGCAAGGCAGCTCCGTCACAATGCTGGGGACGTCCCCCCCCATCCCCACACACAAGGCTGGGATTGTCCGGTGTGGGCTGGCAGCGGGGGGGGGGGGGGCCGTGCTGCTTCCCACAGCCCCGCGCTCGCTGGCACTTCCCTGCACGGCTGGGACATTTCTGCAGCATGAAGCGTTCAGAAGATAGCGTTCGTTTTTCTTTCTTTCTATTATTATCATTATTATTTTTTTGGATAAATGTTGCCCCCCTGCTGGGAGAAACTTCTGAAGAAGCAGTGCAGCTGCCCAGGACTGCAGCATGGGGACACGGGGAGCTCAGTGCCACAGGGCTGTGTGGCGAGCGCTGTGTGGTCTCTGGGCCTGCCTTCCTCACCCCACTGCACCCTCCTGCTGTAGCAAAGCCCCATTTGCAGTGTAAATAACCATCTGGGTTCATTTCCCTTACAGAGCTGAGGCTCAGCAAGGAGCTGTGAAGGTACCAATGTCAGAGCTCCCAGCAGTTCCCTTTTACCCCAGTTTTTCACCCTCATCCCACAGCATCTTCCCAAGCAGTCTCTCCGAGCGGCCCTTCTCTCACCTTCCCACCATGCATGCGAGTTTCCAGCTCTCCCTAACCAAAAAGCAGCGAGCTGAGGAGGGGCTGGATTTATGGCTCCCTCCCACTGGAGGTTTTCTCTTGGCACATCGGTGGCCCCACTCATTCTCCTTGAATCTGGGAGAACTGCTGTAATGGAGGCTCCTGGCTCTGCGTTGGGTGACGTGTGACACGATTTGCTGGCGCTGATGTGAAATCTGTCCTCATTACACGGAAAGAGCTCTTTGTCTCTTTTAATGTCTTAAAAAGCTCTCAGGTCGGGAACGAGCACGCTGTGTTTTCCCTATTGCAAGAAGCTGCGAGCTCAGGGGGAAAGGAGGGCAAGGTCCCATGGACAGCAGTGACCCGGGGCACTGCCCTCGTCCCCGTCCCTTTGTTCTGCATCAAAACATTTCCGCTGCCTTCGCCGGGTGGGAAGGAGTTGGGAAACAGAGTGGGAGGAAAACTATGCTTGTTTACATGAACCATCGGCGAGCATGGGGCTGGCGTTCCTTCCCAGCATGGGGCCCAGAGAGCTTTCTAGGGGGGCACAGCCCCACGGTGATGCTTTGGGGTCTGGGATGGGGGGTGACCCCCTGGGGGTGCCCTGAGGTCTGTAGCAGCGTTGCCATCGGCGTGCTTTTGGGTTGGCTCCATTGCATCCTTCAGTTGCACGGATGTCCCTTTGCACTGTCCCGCTGCGGTGGCCCTGGGCTCGCCTCCATGACGTGGGGGCAGAGCCCAGCGTGGGCAGCTTGGAGGCCTTGGTGAGATGCTGAACTCGAACCAGGTGCCACGGGGGTGTCAGGATTGTATAAATGGATCAACTTCACGGAGCCCCTAGGGGGCTATGGGCCGGGGCCACGTGGGAAGCACAGGAGGAGGGGTGGGGACGGAGGGGACAGCCTTTCCCAGCAGTGCAGGGACCATTCCCATGCAGTCAGTGGTCTCTGGAAAGAAGAACTCGTTGACAAGTTGAGCTCGAGGGAAATCCCAGGCACTTCCTTCCAGACTGGAAAAAAACTCATCTGGCAGATAGATAGCACTTCAGAAGTGTTCATTTTGTGCTTTGCCTAGGCTGCGTTAATGGGATAAATCCTTCGTGTCTGTAAGATGAGTATCCCCAGTCTCTCCTCTGCCTGGCCATTGCCCCAGCGCTAATATCATCGCAGCATTGCCCACAAATAGCATTGCTGCTGGCTCAGGACGCTGCTGGGGAGGCTTTGTGGTAGTATCTGCAGGTGTGGGGGGCACTGGGTGAGGCTGGTCCCGCAGCTATTGCATGCACATCCCCTTCTGCAGCACAACTCTGGAAATAGCATTTTGGAGCAGCCCTGCCATTGCTACCCCTGTTTGCTGGGGCACAGGGATGCAGATGTGCATGGACGTGGACGATGATCTGCGCTGCTGTGCACAGGGATGTGATGTGATGTGTGCAGGCGTGCTGCTGTGCACAGGGATGTGATGTGTGCAGGCGTGCTGATGTGCACAGGGACGCTGCCGTGCACGGGGATGCTGGTGCACATGGAAGTGCATAGCCAGGGCGGAGCGATCCCGTCCTCGTGTTGGGATCCCAGCATGGACCGCGCTTCCTCGGGGCCCTGCTCAGTGCACGTACTGTGGTGTTTCTTGCAGCCTGCAGGGCGCTCCCATTTGCTCAGGGAAGGAAGGAAAACCCTCCGTGCGGGGATCGCTCCGTTCCCTCGAAGAAACTAGGCAGCAGTGAACACTCCTCCCCCAACACCCCCACATCTGCAGCCGCATCACTGAGGATGCTCAGGGCTGGTACCCAAGGTGCCCAGAGCATCCCCCGGGGGTGGAGGGCACTGACCCCGCCATGTGCTGGGGCTGAGCAGCGGGGGACGCCCTCTCGCAGTCCCGCGGGGTGTGCAGGGGTTGTATGGGGTTTGCTGGTGGGATCCCCCCCCCTGTCCCGGGCCGGTGAATTGAATGTTTTTGCTTTCCCTCTCTGCACAGAGCTCTTGTCGAGTCCATGAGGGACCTGCACAAGTCTAGCGTGCTGGGGAGCAAGCACGGCAGCCTGGTGAGTGTCCCGCGCGGGGCATTTGGAGAAGGCTGTGTCCGAGATGCATCCAAACGGCAGCACACCGAGGGCAGCCCGGCCCCAGCACCAGCGGCTGGGAAGGGCCCTTTGCACAAAGATGTGCTCTATTTGTGCTCCATTCCTGGCACTTCTCCCCACCGGCGTGCCCGGGGCTGGGTGACATCGGTGTGCTCTGGGCTGGGTGACATCAGGCGCTGCAATGAGCGCTGCTTTCCATGTCGGGATTGTCATGAAAATGAGGAAGGGATGTGGCGAAATGTTAAATCTCGCTGAGCCTCGTTAGCATGAAAGTCATTAACGTGAACAAAAGCCGTTTTCAAGGTTGAATTGAGAAGCATCAGAGAACTGAAGAGATTAAAATCAGCGTTTGTTTGGCTCTAATCAATGTGCAAGGAGCAATAAGCAGTTGATGAGTAACGTAGGCAATCTGATCAACACAGTGCTGTGTAATGCTCAGTTCTCCTGCACAGAGTGGATTCCAGCACCTCAGCCCCTACCTGTGCACGGAGCAGCTCTAGAGGAGCTCGGGTGGATGCAGCTCAGGGCATGGCATCCACACCATCCCAACCCACCCCGGCGCCTCCTGCTCCTGCGTTTTCCCCTCCAAATGGAAGAAATTCCACTGGTTTATCTCCCTCCTCAATCTGTGGCCAACAAGTGCATTTGGGGGCTCAGGGGAAGGGGCTTGGGAAGCCCATTGGGAAGGGGCTGAGCCTTCCTTGACCATGAGGCCCTGCATCCTGATGCTGATACACCCGTGGATGAGAGGCGACAGCCTTAAATTGCACCATGGGAGGCTCAGGTTGGATATCAGGAAGCATTTCATCTCTGAAATGCACCGGCACAGGCTGCCTGGGTTGTGGTGGGGTCACCGTCCCTGGGGGTGTTCCAGCACCACGGGGATGTGGCACTGAGGGACACAGTGGGCACGGTGGGATGGGATGGGGCTGGGGATCTCGGAGGCTTTTTCCAACCTCAGTGTTTCCGTGGTTCTTTGATGAATTTCCCTCAGAGCCCTCACCGTGCGGGCGGGCCGAGCAGCACAGAGAACACACAGCTCGTTAAGGGATGACGGCACGCTTTGCTGTGTGACTGCCCACTGCAGCATTCGGGCTCTTTGCACAAGCTCTGCTCCTCCGCCGCTGTTGCCAAGACTCCCGATGCCTGAAAAGATGCATTTAAAAATAAACCCACGGAGACAAGAGCTGGGCCCTGCTGCTGCCGGTAGGCAAAGGCTGGAGCTGCCAGGAGCTCGGGCAGGGGCTGGGCTTCGCTCCTTGTTCCCATTCCCCAGCGAGCTGTTCCCAGGGCGATGGGCCTTTGTGTGCCGCGCTCTGCCAGCTGACGCGGGGCTGCAGGGGAGCCTGGCACAGCACCTCCAGAAGAGCTTTTCATCCCGGAAAACAGAAAAGCCCGGAAAACAGAAAAGCCCAGAAAACAGAAAAGTTCTTTGTGTGTTGCTTTGGTTTATTTTTCATGCAGCTGCTTCTGGAGCTGCTCCCCGCGCTCCTCGCTCCTGCGCGGGATGCGTCCTTTCCTTGCTCCCAACAGCCCCGCAGCACATGGTGCAGCTCCAGGATAGGTGCAGCTCTGTAAAACCCCAAAGCACCGACCAGGCGATGCTGTGGGAGAGGAAGCTGCCTGTCCTTTCCCTGCGTGCTGCCACTGATGGCTCCTCTGCGTCCGTGCCTCCATCCAGCACTGCCGTGGATGGAAAATCCCCCCCTGCCTGACCTACATTTCGTGCTGCCGTTCATCTGCTGCACAGATCTGCGCGGTGGGGCGGTGGTGGGGTGAGGTGCTAGTGGCAGCCGTGCCGTGGTCCTGGCTGTGCTTCCCAGCTCTCTGCTCCTGAGGGTTGCACAAAAACGACGCACCAACAAATGCCCCAAAGCAGGCAGGGTTTCTCCTAAAGCTGCACCTTCAGCGATGTCCTTTTTGCTCACAAAGTGCTGCGGGAGCCAAAACCTCCTCAAATCTGCTCCAGCCGTGCTTGGTTCCTGCCCTAACTGTGGTGAAAGAGTTTTCCCCCCTCCCAGTGCGGGATTTTGGGACGCGCTCTTCCCCTCAACTACTTAAAGAAGCAAAACATTGCCATGATCTGACAAACGCTGGAGCAGAGTGGAGAGATTCCCAGCCTTTCGTGAGGTCTCATGCCAATGCAGAGCGGCGTGGTTGGGGATGGGGTTGATTCCATTGCTTCACTTCAGAGTGCTCCGTCGTGTTTCTCACGGAAGTTCTGCTCAACCTGAAGCAAGGGAGGGGCTCCGCAGTGAACGGAAGCGTCAGAGTGCAAGAACTGCACAGAGCCGGAGCAAAGCTCGGGAACGGCAGCACGACGCTCCGAGCTGAGAGATGGATGGAGAAGGCTCCAAAAAACCAGCAGCACTTTTGTAACGCCTCGCAGCTATCGAGAGCGAGGCGATGGAAAAGGGAAATGCCCATTCGCCTCAGCAGAATGCATAGAGTTACCCCAAGAGCGAGCTTGCATCGCAGGGTTGCGGCCGCTCTAGGTAGCAGCTCCCAGAAGTGCTCCTGGCTCTGCAGGGCTCTGGGGACGCTGCGGCTTAGTGCAGGTGATGGCCAGGGCATGCTGCACGTGGTAGCTAAAATTAGCGGGGTTGTCTGGCTCTGAGCATCGGCTGCCTGAAACGGGAGCAAGCCAGGGCTGAAAGTGCAGGGGGAGGAAGGAAATGGCATATTGCAGTGTGAATCTGGGGGGATTTCCCCAGTGCTCACTGCACTGCTGCCAGCGTGCCCATGCCCATGGGATACATGGTGCCCTGAACTCCATCTTGAGCAAAGCTCCCACTGACCCAGGAGGAAGCAGAAGGGCTGTGCTATGGGGCAGGAGAGTGGCTGAGAGGTTTTTCCAGCATTTCCTCTCCCTTTGTCTCCATTGAGCTGAAATCCTTTGGGGCAGGGGCTGCTTTCCTCCCCAGCTGCGTTGTGCAGAATGTGGGGTAGGAGGTTGTCCTCATCCTGGTGGGGTGTGGTTGGCTGCAGTTTTCTGCAGTAAAATGGTGTTTCTTGTGAAATTGTGTATTTTGTTGGGAAAACATCCCTGCTTGCAACCCCTTGGCAGCTGTGTTCCTAGCATGAGGTGCATGACCTAAAGCCTTGGGGGGACCCTGTGCCGGCTGGGGGTCTCACACTGTGGGGCCACACACTTATCCTTGTCCCTGCTGCTGCTCCCCCACCCTAGGATGAGCCCAGCAGATGGAAAAGGCATTGGGAAGTGGGCTCTTTTTTCTTGGCCAGAAAATCTCTCTGGTTCATTTTTTGCAGGAAAATCCTCCTGCATTCCCACGAGGAAAAGCTTTGGGCCCCCACTGGGAGCATCTCCATTGACCCAGGCCATTGGAGCACGGCAAAGGAGATGCTGAGATTTTTATTTTCCGATCCAGAAAGCTCTGTCGGCATAAGAACCTCCCACCAGCTGCAATTCCCTGCTGCTCCAGGGTATCCCCAGCCACCGCACCCCCCCTCCATCCACGTCCCCAAAGCACAGCAGCGTGGGGACCTCGGCATCGCCCCCGCAGCATGAAGATCTATTGCTGTAGCAGGGAAGACTTGCAGGCTGCCAGAACAATACATGTGCAGGAAGCGGGGTGCTGGGCAGCCCCCAGACATTTCCCGACATTCTGCTGCCATTTCCGGGCTGTCTGCGGCCCTGGGGCTGCTGGCTGCTGTTTGCAGGAAATACTGAGGGTAAAGGAACGGCGCTCGGGTTCTGGCCAGCAAAGCGCTCTCGAGCCGATTGCTTCCTCCCAGGGTGGGATGGAGGCTCGCCCAGACTGGGGTGAGAGAACAAAGAGATGAGAGCAACGCAAAAATGCTGAAGTCCTGAAGGATGCATCGCCGCTTGGGGCGGGCGGCGTGGGGTGCGTCTGTACCCGGAGAGCAGAGATCCACACGGAGGGCACAGAGCAGCTCCAGGCTGCTTGGAGCTCATGGGTGTAATGCTTCGTTTGGCAGCAGCTCGTTGAGATGAGCTTGATGCAGGAGGATCAGGAGCTGCTCATTCCACAACCAGGGCATCCTCCTGTGTGGGGAGACGCTAAGAAAAGGCTGAGTTGAGTGGTGAAATAGGGAGCAAATGGCCTTCGGGTGGGATGCGGGGTCCTGTTGCAATAGGAATAGAGTGGCATGGATGGCAGGAATGGGAGCAAAGCCTCACCCAGGGAGCAAGCTGAGAGCTTAAATGCTACTAAAAGACATCTTGCGTGCTTTTAAAACTTTATAAAGATGTTAACTTTAGCTTCAAAATGGGAACTCATCTATTCAGCGAAAGGAAAAGATAAAAAGTAGTGGAACTCTAGAAAGAAGCAGCCTGGGCTGTGCTGGGGTTCCTCCCCGCCTGCCGTGCTCCGACCGCTCGGGCAGACCTGGCACAGATTCACAGCGCTCTGTTGGATGTGAGTCTGCATTTTTTTTCCCAGCAGAAACGTTTCCATCCAGAAATAAAAAGTCCATCTGCTCTCACTGTGGGGTAAACCCCCGAGGATCCGCATCCCCTTCTCTTGCAGCACCGCCTCTAATGCTGCAGGGTGCAAACCCAGCACACCTGCGTGCCCACCTCCCAGTTTTGACTTTGCACGGGTTCAGGGCCACTGCTCAGTCCTGGCTGTGCATCCTCCAAAGGATGTTCCTGGTGCTGCAGGGTTGGGAAATGCAGCTCCCAGTGCAATGCATGGGTGCAGGATTCACCGCTGCATCCCTCCTGCAGTTGGCCCTGCCATGCACGGGGCAGGTGGGTGGAGATTTACTGCCCTGTGCCCCTAGGTGTGCATTAAGCCTGGTAACGAGCCTGTTGTATGAGTTTGTATGTAGAGATGGAAACACTGCTGCCTAGAGTTTTAAGCATTCCCTCATCCTGTTTGGAAGATACCACGCTCTGGATCATGCATCCACAGTACTGTGCTTGGGGGAGGCCCCTGCAGCAGCGGGGATGTTTGCTGGGGTTGCCCCTTGCTGAGGGCTGCTCTCACAGGTGACCCAGCATTGAAATGTGTGCTCACATATCAATAGCTATGAAAACGCTGCTCTGAGTCCTCTGGCATGCGTTTGCTGGTGTTTGGATAGAGCTGAGTGCTTGAGTTGCTCTGGGCTGGCTTGTGCTCTTCAGTGCCTTTATGGATTTTATGAAGAACACTTGTGCTCCTGTAAGAATTATTTTAAAAAAAATAAATTAAAAAAGAGATCAAAATGATGAAAGCCGCTTACTTTTTACTTAAAAAAGCGGTAGTGCCCTCGTGTCTGTGCGTGCACCTTGCTGCGGGGAGCAGGGCATGCAGGGAACGCAAGGGGAGAGCCGCACAAAAGGAGCAGGGCAGTGGGGTACAGCCCTACAGCTCTCTGCTGCTCACTCCCCTCTGCGCGCTCGCCTTCTGCACCAGTGCATGCTTTCATGTGCTTCGGCCTAATCCATTTCCAAGTCATCGCATTAAAAGCCTTAATTCCTTTGTCATACGCACATGAAGTGGTGGTGCTGTCTCCCCGACGAGCGGTGCATGCTGGAAAGGCGATCGCCCCCGGTTCTGCGGCAGCGCCGAGCCTTTCCGTGCCCTTTGGGAGTTGCATCTTGCAGCGGGGACCCCCCCCCCCCCCCTATTTTTCCGGGGCGCTGTGCTCGCAGCTCTGCCCGGCCATGCTTCAATGAGCAGCAGCCGCGGCGCAGACAGCGCTGCCCCGACGGGGGCTGGAGAACAGCAGCACGGGGTGTGGGGGGGGCTTTGCTGGCGGCGATGCTGACGGCGCTGTTTGCCCCGCAGATGTCATGGCGCCCGCAGTACCGCAGCTCCAAGTTCCGCAACGTCTACGGGAAGGTGGCGAGCCGGGAGCACTGCTTCGACGGCATCCCCATCACCAAGAACGTGCACGACAATCACTTCTGCGCCGTCAACGCCCGCTTCCTCGCCATCGTCACCGAGAGCGCCGGCGGCGGCTCCTTCCTCGTCATCCCGCTCGAGCAGGTGAGTGCCTTGCTCCTGCTCGGAGCATCCCAGGCGTCCTCCTGCAGCGTGTGCCCGGCTCTGATCTCCATAGTGGGGTTCTCTTCTGTGGCAAAGTCAGGATTTGTGGCTGGCTTAGGGAACTGGGTTTATTCTTTAGGAAGAAAATGCAGTGTTTGGACTCCATGGTCTTCGTAGGTCTCTTCCAGCTACAAATATTCCATTCAACTCTACTCTACTCTTCTCTACTCTACTCTACTTTACTCTACTCTATTCTGTTCTGTTCTGTTCTATCCATTCCATTCCACTCTACTCTACCCAACTCTACCCTACTCTACTCCACTCTGTTCTATTCTAGTCTATTCACTCCATCCTATCCTATCCTATCCTATCCTATCCTATCCTATCCTATCCTATCCTA
>NC_034417.1:18965365-19003545 GCF_002078875.1 Numida meleagris
CCATCCCATCCCATCCCATCCCATCCCATCCCATCCCATCCCATCCCCATGGGCTCCACCCCCCAGCTTGGTGCTGTGCTGTGGGCAGACAGAAAGGGAGAGCACAGCACTGCACCTGGGTTTTCTGCTGCAAAATCCCAATGCCAGCCCATGCAAGGCCTGCAGATGAGCTCAGCTTCCTCAGCCAGCAGAGCAGAGCAGAGCCTGTGTCTGCCCGGGTCCTGGCTGTGACTCATCTGCAGCAGCAACCTGACAGCTCCAGAAATGCCATTTTTGACGTCACCTCATTGTTAAGAGCCAGCTAGGGGAGGATGAGGAGGAACAAAAATACACCAATACATCAGCACTCCTCAGTTCACATTGGCTCTCCGTCCTGCCACTGGGGTGAGGGCACACTTCTGCGCTACGAATGCGATCGGAGCACGTACTCCTTCCCCCTGCAGCACTGTGCTTTCACTTCCCCATCCAAAGCTTCCCTCTGCTCCTTGCATGAGTGCCCACACCAATCTGCACATCCCCCGTTCATGCAATTCTAAACCCTTGGAAATTCAGCTGATTCCCCGGAAATTGCCTTCTGGGAGCGCGGTGCAGGATGCAGAGCTGCAGGCAGTGGCTGCTTCTCTCCCAGACATTTCCCCACGTAACAGCCACATCTCTCCTTCCTTTTTATTTAATTTCCCGAGCAGCATCGGTTACAGATGGAAGAAATCATAATCAGCATTTTAATTGCGGCGCACAGCTTGACTCTTATTAATATTCTGCAAACAAGGAGCTTTGGTGGAGCTGCATCGCTGCCTCCTGCCCGCGCCCCGAGCTCGGAGCACGCCCATCCACGCCCCATGTGGCCGTCCCCAATCCTGAGCTATAACCCTAATTTGCCAGCAAATTACCCTTCTTTTTTACTTTTTTTCCTGGCAAATGGAGCACAATCCCAAGTTGCCATTTGCAACCTGTTCCGAAGGGGTGGGCGGCCCATAGGGAAACCCAGCGTTGCGGTGCGCTGCTGTCGCCGGATGGTCCCCGCCGGAGCACCCTTGGCTGCACGCTCCTTTGTACAACCTAATAATTTCATTATTTTTCTTAAATAGGAACTGATTAGCTCATTAAGAGTAAACTAATTTTCTTTGGAAATCGGCAGCCATCTAATTAATTGGCATCCATATTTAGCCGAACATAATTAAGGTAACCTAGATACTGCGCATCTACTCAGGGTCTGATTTGCTGCCATCTTTCCTTCTTTTTTTTTTTTTAATATAAATTTTATTTTTACATTTCTGCCCTCTGTTCTCACCAGAAATCTTCCCCAGAAAAGTGCTCTGCTTTGTGCTGCGAGCGCCAATGTGTTTGCATACGCTGGGCCATATGTTCCTTTGCACACCAGAAATCCAGCTCCTTGCAACCAAAAGCCTTTGAGTGCTCATCAGGGAACAAACAATGTGCAGAGCCCTGGGACATTCCCAGGTGGGAACCTGGGGCTCAGAGAAGCTGCAGTCGAGGAACTGGGAAAGAAATCCCACGTCTTTTTTGGGGAGCACCTCCTTCCTCCATCCTGGGAGGAAGACCTTGGGTGATGGGCAAGAGGGAGCCACAGAGTTACAGGAAAAATGGGATTTTGGGGTGTAAAGAAATTCCAGAAACACTGGAAGTGGCATGTCTGCCTTCCTCCTTTCTTCTTTTCCTTCTCCTTCATCCTCTTCTTTTCCTTCTTCCTTCTTCTTCTCCTTCCTCTTCTCCTTCTTTTCCTTCTTCTTCTGGTGGAGAATGGGTTTAATTGTGCTGTTAGAGCTGAGAGCCTTTTTGCATCGTCTGGGTTTGGAATCAAAGCACACACCGTAGGAGGAGGCTTTGTTTCCATGCAGGGAGCCAGAATCCAGGGTTGCTGCTCACGGCAGAGCTGCTGCTTGCAGTCTGTGCCGCTCCCTTAGCCGTGTCCCCACTGTGTCCATCCCTCGTGCTGAGCTCTGAATGGCCCCACAGCAACCCTGGATACTTCTGCAGCACCCATGACCCAAACCATAAGGAAGAGCTTGGTGGGGAGGGACCGTCCCCGCAGCCCCCGGGAGCAGTCCTGCCATGTCCCCCATCCTGCCCCCACCCCATCCCCATCCTAAACCCATCCCATCCCCAGCCACAGTGGCAGCTGTTGAGCGGAGCAGCAGGCAGTGTGCCCAGGGCAGCGCTCTGCCGTTGTTGGCTTGGGGACCTGGTGGCATCACTGCGAGGACAGCTGCTCGTGGTGGCCGGGCAGGGAAGGGGATGCTCAGCATGAGGACGCTCTGCTTGCTCCTGAGGGCTTTCTGCAGGGGAAAATACATTATTTTCTGTATTTCTTTTCGATACGAAGCGATGTCCTGAAGGGTTTTTCTCAAGACTTGGGACTGTCCTCTGGTTTGTACCGTTCTTCGGTTTTCTGTGGATTTTTCCAGACCTGATTTTGGTCTGAAGGAAATATCTCCTTGTAACCTCGAGAGGGGAAAGGAAGGAAGGGAGCAGGCCGGGCGGGTGGCAGCGCTGTCCCAGCTCTGCTGCACGCACTGCCCCGAGAGCGGCGGGGGAGGCGGCGGGGGGGGAGCCGACCTGCACACAACTGCCTGCACCCTCTGCCGGCTGAAATAGAAACCCCGTGCTGGGTGCCCAGCAATCACGGGTTTGGTTATAGTGCCCATCATCCCATTAAACGGGAGCGTTGCTTGGGTTTTTGTCTCTTTAATTAACAAGCTCGATCCCAGCTGCTGCTTGTATGCTGCAGACAAACACTGCTGCAGCAAAGATGTGACTCTGAACCGGTGCAAAGAGCTGTCAGAGCTCCTATGTGCCCTACTTTGTCCTTTAGGACTCACAGGGCTCTGGGTCTGCTGGGTCTGGAGAAGGAGTTGTTACCCAAAATATGGATTACGGATGTGCTGCAGCAAGGCTGGGCAGGAGATGGATGTTTATGGCCCATAAAAGTATTTATATCCACAGAGGGGGAGTGACTGATATTTCAGCCTTCATCCTGGCAAAAGTGCTAAGCAGCAATGCTGGTTTCTTCTCCTGCTCCTCTTTGCATGGCTTGGCTGCAAATGAAAGAGCTGGCAGCGCTGGGTGGTGCTGGGGATGCTGTGCACCTGGTAACCGCAGTGAGAGTGGGGGGACTGGGGAGCATGGGAGAGGATGGGGGAGGAAGGAGGAGGATGGAGGAGGATGTTAGAGGATGGGGGAGGATGGAGGAGGATGGAAGAGGATGGCGAAGGGTGAGAAGGATGAAGGAGGACGGGGGAGGATGGACCCCAAAGTGGTACTGGTTACCATGGCCCTGGCCATGCTGGGACCAGGCTGCTGGTGCACAGCTGCTGGAGGCTGCACACACGCCCTGGCAGAAGGGAGAAGGAAAAGCCTCAAGGCATCTGTATTCATTCAGCTGCTGGATGGAAACATCTCCAAGAGCGGCATCCCCCCATGCACACATGGGAAAAGCCTTTGGGGAAACGATGTGTGCAAACACTCAGCACAAACGCTGCCTCCCAGCGCAGTGCCATCAGCAGCAGAGCCCTAGCTGCCCAGCGACCTGTCCTCTCCTTGCCCCAATAACCCTTGCTGCAGATGAGCCGCCCTGCGGTGCTTGCAGCTCCCTGAGCCCCCAGCTCTGGAGCTGGCAGCACACCGCTTCCCATGGTTGCTCTGGGTCCCTGCCAAGGATTTGTCCCATTTCTGCCTTGCTTGTGCTGGCTCAGGTGGAACTGGTTCCTAATGGAATTCGGGTCAGCTGTGGTGACCTTTGCGTGTACTGAAATCAGCCCCAGGTCAGCAAAATCTGTGGGATTTTTCTCCTTTGGTTCTCAAAGAGGAGAGACCTCCTCTAAAGAAGACAGCAGCAAACGTATTTACTCTTAATCTCAGCCACTAGAGACTTGTGTGTACTCAAGGATTTCCAAGGAAACCTTGCAAATCCCTGTGGCTCAGGCAGCCCTCCCCTGATCCCCCAAAGCAGCACGAGAGTGGGGAGTGCGGGGGGAGGTGAAAATTCCCCTTGTCCTGGGGCTGGAAGCAGAGCCTCAGTGAGGAGGAAGGATTTTCCCATTGGGATGGCAGTCCCTGTCCTGTGGCCATGTGTCCATCCTGGGGCCATGCGTCCATCCTGGGGTTGTGTGCACATCCTGGAGCCGTGTGTCCATCCTGGAGCTGTGTGTCCATCCTGGGGCCGTGTGTCCATTCCTCTCGGGGCTTTGCATGCCCCTGGTCTATCTGAACCATTCCTCGAAGCAGGAATTGTTTATTGCCCCTTCTCTCCATGAGCGTCACACAAACACTTCTCCATGCAAGGCTCCTTCCAACCCCTGCTGTGAAAAACACCGAAGTGCTGAAGCCTGGAGGCAGAGCCCGGTATTAAGGAGCCACTATTTGGGTCACTGAGCTTTGGGCAGCATGGGGCCAGGGATCCATCCAGCCTCAGCACAGGATTAGGATTCACTGCGCTTTAGCGCCGATAAGGTGCCTTCGGGAGAGGCTGCCTGGGAAGCTCTGCCCTGAATCCCTGATTTTATAATTATTGTTCTCTTTTTGTCACTGTCGTTGCTGCTTCCACTCCCCCTGAGGCTCCTTCCCCTCTTTGAGGTGCCCTGGGCATGGGAACCGGCCCTCTGCTGCTCCGCATATTCACTTGGTCTTAATTAAAAGTCCTGACTCCTTGCACAGAAACCATCACCAGCAACCAGCCCTGCTCTGTCCTCCTGGAAGCTTAATGTACTCTGACAAAAACCCATCAAATCTACTTTGCAAAGGAAATTACTCAGCTGGTTGCTCAGAATTAAAGGGATTGCATATTAACTAAAAGCTCCGTCCTGGAATTCAGCAGCTGCTGCATGCATCCCTGCTCCAGACACTGCGTTAATCATGTCCTGCAAATGGGGAAATGAGGGGAAGCAGGGTAATGCGAGCTGTGCAGGGAGGTGATGTCTGCCGTTGCGCTTCATGTAATAACCCATAAAGCCGTGCTGTGCATCCCATTAATTCCCAGGAGATGGCAGGAGGGAGGGGGCTGCAGGCTCGGCGCTAACGAAGCACAGCCATGGCCACATCCCCTCCAACCCCATGCTCCACCTCAGCTGTTGGGTCCCAGTGCAGAGATCCCGGGGGTTCCCTGATGTCTGGAGGACCCAGACCCCCCCCCCCCATGCAGTTCTGGTGTGGTGGGCAGCGCCCCAGTGCCTGGTTTTGCCGCAGAGTACAATGAAACTTTGTAATGCATGAGTGGAGCCTTTCCTATGGGATGCTGCTGTGTGTGCAGTTGTTGGGATGTAGGTGAAGGGAAGTGGAGGGGGACACGGCTGCAGCAGCTGCGTGGTGAGGAGCAGCCTGGTGCATCCCCATGCCCGTGTGGACACCTTGAGCTGTTGGTATCTTGTTGATTTCCTCTTAAAAACTGTGAATTTCAGGGATTTTCACATCTGAGGCCCAGTGGTTGGCGTTGCACCTGAATGCAAATTGAAATGCTTGTTTTTGTGCCTGCTGAAGCGAGCTGCAGGGCTGGGGTTTGCCCATTTGGGGAAGTGCACACACTTCATTTTCCCTCGTGTTTCCCAGTGCCTCGTGCAATGGTTTTCTGCACCACCATGCTGCAAGTGGGCAGTACCACTGGCTGACGGGCTGATGAGCAGCCCCGCTTTGCCATGCAATTAGCTGGCTGTGTCTTCCTGGGAGCAAATTAATTCAAATAGACCCTCCTGGCAGCAGTGGTGCAAGAGCGAGCTGCTGGGCCTGATCCAGCCGCTCAGAGCACTCCTGGCCATGGCCCTGAGCTGTGGATCCTTAAAATGCAGCATGTTATCCTGCCCACGCTCCTTTGTTCGTGTTAAATGAAGCCAGGAGCTCGATACTCCGAAAGGTCAGAGCAGGAAGGGCTATGAAATATTTAGTGGCTGTGTCGCGCTGACCTACTTATCCTGCACACTCCGAAGCTCACCACCACCTCCTGGGTGCCAGGGGTGCAGAAAGGGCCAGAATGGGATGTAGAAAGTCTGTGGGGTCCTGGTGCAGCTGCAAGAGCATTTGATTCTATGGTTCTGTGATTCTTTGGCTCTATGATTCTATGGTTTTGTGATTTTTTGGCTCTGTGATTCTGTAGTTCTATAGTTCTTTGGTGCTATGATTCTATGATTCTGTGGTTCTTTGGCTCTATGGTTCTCTGGTTCTGTGATTCTTTGGCTCTGTGATTCTACAGCTCTGTGGTTCTTTGGCACTATGACTCTATGGTTCTATGATTCTTTGGCTCCATGGTTCTCTGGTTCTGTGATTCTTTGGCTCCGTGATTCTACGGCTCTGTGGTTCTTAGGGTCTATGATTCTATGGTTCTATGACTCATTGTCTCTTTAACTCTATGACTGTTTGATTCTATGTTTCTATGACTATGGCTCTATGATTCTATGTTTCTACGATTCTTTGGCTCTATGATTCTATGGTTCTATGACTCTACAATTCTATGGTTCTATGGCTCTATGATTCTATAGTTCTATGACTCTGACTATGGCTCTGACTCTATGACTCTATGGTTCTATGACTCTGTGACTCTATGATTCTATGGTTCTATGGCTCCATTGTTCTACAGTTCTATGACTCATTGACTCTTTGACTCTATGATTCTATAGTTCTATGACTCTATGGTTCTATGATTCTGTGACTTTGACTCTATGCCTCCTTGACTCTATGACTCTGTTGTTCTATGACTCTCTGATTCTGGCAGCGGTGCATAGGGTTTGTAGGATGAACCTGCAGTGGGAACCAGCATCAGCGTGTACCAGGAGCCGTGTGCTGTTTTCTGCTGCAGCTTCCCTCGCCCAGCTGACAAGCACTGACCATCCCAAAGGTCTTGAAGGGTTTCCATCCGTGTGAAAGGAGCGCATCAAATGGCCCGCGGTAGCTGTTGCGTTATTAGCATCATTAAGCAAGAGAGTTCATGTTCCCAAAGTCATAGGGGATTTGATAAGTGGAGTATGCACATGGACACATGGACCTCATTTGAGATTGCTTGCGAAGTTGGGGAGGAAAATACCATCTGTTTCCTAATTCACCCCATGGTTGATCTGCCCAGGGTTAAGGTCGGTGCCTCTCCACTCCCAGCTACTTGCCTGTGGTTTCGGGTGGTCGTACAGAGATTTCTTAGCAAGATCCCCCACTGGTGGTGCGGGAGCTCATGTGGAACAGCCCTGTGTTTGCAAAAACCTCTTCCCCTGGTGATTCAGCTGAGCCAGTCTTGGAAAGAACATCCTGGGGTGCTAGGGGCTGTCTCCTGCCAGGGCTCCAGCCTTAAAAAGATAGAACTGTTTTACTAAATTTTGTATCTCTGTATACTGTTTTAATCACAGACAGGCCGGATCGAGCCAAACTATCCCAAAGTCTGCGGCCACCAGGGCAATGTGCTCGACATCAAGTGGAACCCCTTCATTGAGAACATCATTGCATCATGCTCCGAGGACACGTCGGTGAGCAGGGCCAGCTCTGTGCACCCCAATGCTGATGGTTCAGCAAGCGGAGAGTGGGCAGTGGAGGCAGATGTGGGGCAATAGGAAAACTGTGCGAATGCTGTATGGCAAACTGTGCACATCTGCAGCTTGTGTGCCAACAGTGCAGGGGCTGCTGCCAGTGACCAGCCCCTCCACTGTCCCCAGTACCATGTGGCATTGAGTGCTGCTCTTTCTGTGTCCCCGCACAGCTGTGCACAGTGATGGCTTTTTGCAAGCCCAACAGCAGTGCTATTATTAATCCTTCCTGCTAGCGGAGACCGCAGGGCTGTGACTACTCTCGTGTCCTGGTGCATGCAGCAGCGCAAGCCAAGGGCAGCTCTGCCACTGGGGGACACTGAATCAGGTCATCTGTATCAGCTGACATCTGCCTCCCTCTTATTTGCTGGGTGTGCACAAGTCCATCCCAAAGAGTGTATTGGAAAGAAAAAAGGCTCTTCAAGGGATCTGGGCAGAGCTTGGCCCATTCTGCCCAGCAGAAGCCGGGCTTTGAGGTGACCCAGTTTTTGGCAACTCACAAATCTGCTGTGTTTTGCTGAATGCTGTCACCCAACGACTCATCCTTTCCTTCAGCTCCATATATTGGCATTTTTTGGTAGCTGTGAACTTGTCAAGGATGCTTTTCAACGGGGAAGAAATGCAGATCATGGCCATGAATCATGGGGAGCTATCTCCCACCTTAGATGATAACTTCTATACACTGCTGTGGGGAAATAGAAGGTTGGAGGGGTTCGTGAGCCATCACCACCGGTAACCTGGGAAATCAGGTCCTCTGGGGGAGTTGCCCTCCTGCTGGGGGCACAACCCACACAGCGTGTGTCCTGTGCAGGTGCGGATATGGGAAATCCCAGAGGGAGGCCTGAAGAGGAACATGACGGAGGCAGTGCTGGAGCTCTACGGGCACAGCCGGCGCGTCGGCTTGGTTGAGTGGCACCCCACCACCAACAACATCCTCTTCAGTGCCGGCTATGACTACAAGGTGAGCCCAGGGGACCTCATGCAGGCAGCTCCTGGTGTCCAAAATGCAACCATGTACTATGCCTTGCACCCTCCTGTAGGCATTGGTTTGGTTTTGCAGAAGTGGTGACTCCAGAAACGTGGGCTAAGGGCTCTGGAAGCGATGAGCAAGTGGTTTCAGCCCCCAGATGAATTTTAGGGTGGCCCAAAATGCAGCCTCATCCCCTCCACAGGTCCTCATCTGGAACCTGGACATCGGGGAACCTGTCAAGATGATCGACTGCCACACAGATGTCATCCTCTGCATGTCCTTCAACACGGACGGCAGCCTGCTGGCCACCTCCTGCAAGGACAAGAAGCTGCGAGTGGTGGAGCCGCGCTCCGGCCGGGTGCTGCAGGTGTGGGGTCTGCGAATGGGGGCACAGGGAGGGGCCCCAGAATCACATCACAGCCCTTTGAGTGGGACACAATAGAAGCTAAGGGCAGACAGCAATAGGAAAGGAAGTAGGAAGGCGGGTGGTTTGGGGGAAGGCGGTGGTTTCCTGGTGGTGCTCAGCTCCTGCCCCATCCTGCAGGAAGCCAGCTGCAAGAACCACCGTGTCAACCGCGTGGTCTTCCTGGGTAGCACGAAGCGGCTGCTCACCACCGGGGTCTCGCGCTGGAACACACGGCAGATCGCGCTCTGGGACCAGGTTGGTGGCCAGGACTCCCTCTCAGCATCCTTTGGGTACCACAGCAAAAGACGGCCCCAAAATGCCCATATCGGGGGGCTGGGAGAGCCCTGCCTGTGGCAAACCTCACTGGGAACACCCTGCTCTGCAGTCCTGGGTGGGAACCAGGGCACCTCCAACCTCCAGCACCATGTTGGAAGGTGATGGGCTTATCCCAGTGCAAAGCAAACCCTGTGACACCTCCGCCGCTGTGCAGTTAAATGCAATATTTCCCATTGTGCAGGAAGACCTCTCCATGCCCCTCATTGAGGAGGAGATCGACGGGCTCTCAGGGCTGCTCTTTCCTTTCTACGATGCAGACACGCACATGCTGTACTTGGCCGGCAAGGTTCGTGGGCTCGGCACCGGCATGGCAATGCATGGTGCTGGTGCTGCAAACACCAGAACAAATCCCCTCCATGACATTTTGCAAGGATGGGGCCAGGGGACGTTAGCATGGTCTGTGCTCAGTGCAGCACTAATCCTGCTCTTCTCACTCCAGGGCGATGGCAACATTCGGTACTACGAGATTGGCTCGGAGAAGCCCTACCTGAGCTACCTGATGGAGTTCCGCTCCCCGGCCCCACAGAAAGGACTGGGTAAGGATGGCAGCTTGCCCTGTGCTGCTGAGTGCCTAATGAAATAACGCTGGTAGATGCGTTCTGCAAAGCAGCTGTGTGGGTGGGTTGGATGCCATGGGGCAGCTGACAGAGGGTTAATCCGAAGCGTCCCATCTCTGTGTCTCCTTCCCCTGATGCTGAGCCTGGGTCCCTACCAGGAGCACTCACTCGTTCCTGGGGTATTTCCTCAATCAAAGCCGCTTGTCCTTTTCCCACTGTCCCTGTCTGCCCCATTGGGATGCATTCAGCAGCATGTGGGTCTCATGATGATGTGACCCACAGGCTTTCAGGGTCCTGGGTGGCTGGGTCTCGGTGTTTGCAGCACTGGTGGTTATTACTGGGGGGCTCATTTCACACACCATTCACAGGGGTGATGCCGAAGCATGGTCTGGACGTGTCAGCCTGCGAGGTCTTCCGCTTCTACAAGCTGGTCACCCTGAAGGGGCTCATCGAGCCCATCTCCATGATTGTGCCAAGGAGGGTGAGTGCCTTGGGGGTGGGCATCCAGTGGGTGGGTCTCCTATAACCTCCTTTGGTCCAGCCTCGGACCTTCCAATAGTAACATTTCCAACACATGCAGTTTGCAGTGGGTGGATTTCTACCCGTGGGTAAGATGGGGACATCTTTAGAAGATGCATTTCTGCACACTTCTGCCCTCGGCGGCTGCTTTGTGCTGCACGGATGCTCAGCATCCATTAGTCCTCAGCCAACTGCTGCAGCCCAGAGCAGAACTCAGGGCCCTTTGGGAACTTCCCAGCTCTCTTGTCACCCTGATGGGCGACATTCATTCATTCTGCCTGCTGTGGACCAAATGCATCCTGTGGCCTCCACGGCGTGGCGCCGGGCAGAGACAAAGGTGAAAGTCTCGTACAGCCCCACGCAGCCCTGGGATCACTGCCTAGCAGGGCATGAGCTCAGAGCAGAGCCCTGGGATGCTTTTTCTCTGGTTTGACTCAGAGCAGCAAACACCAGTTTGTCGTTTTTCCTGGATGCTGCCACGTGGCCGCATTATCGCACGCTGACAGAGGGAGGGAGCAGCTGCATTGTACGGATGGGATCGGGAGAGCCTTGATGGAGCTCGGTGCTTTTATTTCCCTGTTCTGTAGTCGGAGACGTACCAAGAGGACATTTACCCCATGACCCCGGGCACGGAGCCAGCCCTCACGCCAGACGAGTGGCTGAGCGGGGTGAACAGAGGTAAAGCCATGACCCACAGCCACATGGGTGTCCATGGCTCTGTCCTGGCTGTGGGGGGAGCCCCAAAAGCAGCCCTCGCTCAGCCCCTGCTCTGCCCCCAGACCCCATCCTGATGTCGCTGAAGGAGGGCTACAAGAGAACGTCCAAAATCGTCTTCAAGGCGCCGGTGAGAGAGAAGAAGAGCGTGGTGGTGAACGGCATCGACCTGCTGGAGAACGTACCGCCCCGCACCGAGAACGAGGTGAGGAACACCGTGCTGTTAGCGTGGCCCCAGAGCGGTCCTTTTGGGTTGCTCTGGGGTGTTTTGGGGAGTAAGGTTTGTCTGCAGCCCAACCAGCTGCTGTGCTCAGGCTCTCTGCTCTGAGTCCCAAAACAACAGTGCATTCCCCGCAGCTTGGGGCATCCTGCTTTAAACCTGGTGGGTGCACCCAAAGGAGCAGCGCGACGCTCCTGATTTTTCTTTTAATTAAATCCTCCTGGAGCAACATGGAGGAAGCTGGCTTTCTTGCAGAGCGCATGCACAGGGTGGGGAAATCCAATCCTAGCACGCAGGAAGCATGCAGCTGCTGTCACATTGCAAGTGCAGCAGGGTTGCAAAGCAGCAGGGTTGCAAAAGCAGGAGCCCCACTGCAGCTCCGCTCCCGTCTCCTTGCAGCTCCTTCGGATGTTCTTCCGGCAGCAGGACGAGATCCGGCGGCTGAAGGACGAGCTCTCGCAGAAAGACATTCGGATCCGCCAGCTACAGCTGGAGCTGAAGAATTTACGCAACAGCCCGAAGAATAATTAACTTCCAGGGACGTTTTATAAATAAACTCTCTTTGTTTATACTCGCTCTTTAATTTTATTGTATCCACTTACACAGAATACGAGCCAGAAGTCAAGTGACCTGCCAAGAGCCCACTGCTAACTGGAAACACGTCCTCGTCGCCTCGTCTCGTGCTCAACGCGGCCGTGCTGCAGCTCCGGCACGAAGGGGAGCTGGGTGCCCCGGCAGCCCCGGAGCTGGCAGGAAGGCACCGTGGCTCCTTGCTATTAATTTTTTTCCTATGCAAAATGTGACAGCGATGCCCGCGGCTGCTAAACTGGAATTCTGTTGGCGCGGTGCGGGAGCTGCAAACCGTGTTTTTGTGCGTGCGCCCGCGCACCCACACGCAGCATTTCCTTTAAAAGAAATAAAAATATTGAGACCAGTAGGGCTGGATGTCCTAACCAGAGAGGGATCTCCGCTCCTTCCCCTCCACAGAGGGACCTGACCTCCTCCTTCACTCCCAGACAAGTGCGGGTGCCCGGGCAGGGGCGTGAGGGCACAGCACAGACGTGTACAAACACAGGTTGTGAATTAGGCCTTTAGCGCACAGAACGACACCAAATATTGCTAGTTCCTCTTGTTTTCACTAAATCAAGTCGCTGAGCCGCCTAGCACTACCTGTGCCGTGGTTTTTCCCATTAATTTACGTTGTGCCCTGTACCCGACGCTTCCTCGTCTTTACGTTCCATGTGCTGCCCTCGCCTATTATTTATGCTATCACGGACTAGTGACAAAATAAAATGTTTTCAAGATAGCAAAACCTTGCTGGCTGTTTCTTTCTTCAAATAACAAGTGACCAAAAGCCCTGGGCATGGGTCCCAAAGGGCTTTTCTTTGTAGGGATGAGAAATTCAACCCATCCTCATCCCACCCCTTCCCCGGTGCTGTCCTGGTTCTCCACAGGGTAATCCACACCAGTGTCCTTACCCAAACGCAGTGCGCTAGCATTTCATTAAATCACCTTTTGCAGGGGAAAACGGATCGTTTCTCCCAGGCCCCTGGAATCCACGTGAAATGAGCCCAATTATGGTTGCAGGTGGGGATGATTAATGAGGCCCTCAGCATATCCGCACACATCAGCACAAACCCAGCAGGTTTGAAGCCTGCACTGAGGGGGTGGGGGGATGTGGGTGCCTGCCCTATCCCCCCCTGCCCAAGCTCCCCTTGGCCCCATTAAAGCCCCATAGATGGACAAGCCCCAGTGCTGCAGTTTCTAGGGCGAACCCTGGGTGAGGCTATCACTGCTCCTGTGCCTGCACCTTTTCCTCCAGCTCCCTTCTCCCGGCAACAGCTTGAGTTCTTCCTGACATCTCCTCTCGCACCATCTGGGCGCTATTTAAAGCAGAAAGGCCCATTTTGGGGAACTTGAGCCATCCGGTTTTAGCACCGAGCTCCCTGTGCTGCTCCAACCTTATGGCTCAGCATAAGGACTAGCCCAGTCTCCCCTTGTCCCTGCAGTCTGGGGCCGTGAGACTGCTTCTGTGCTGGGCTGCATCACAGCTGCCTGCTCTGTGCTGCTTTTAGGGGTGGGGGAGAGTGGGGGTAGGTGTTTCAGAGCTTCTGGGCAGCTTGCAGTGTTTTACCAGGGTCCAAATCAGACCCATGACTCTAAGCTCCCAGCTATTCTTTCCATTTCTCTTGCAAGCATTACAATTTGCTTAAATCCTGATGATGCTCCCTTGCTTGCTGGGATGCACAGCACCTCCAGGACCTTTTTGCAGCCTCAGCAATTCCAAAACACCTGATTTAGCTGCAGGATTTTCCAGGCTGTCTCCACACAAATCCGGGCGGAGGCCTCACCCTTCACTCACGCTGCTGCTGGCGACCACCTCCTGATGGCACAGCTTCAGGGACAGTGGGTTTGAAGGAGAAAGGATGACAGAATTCAGCTGCCAGCAGCCCCTTCCCAGCCCAGCCCTAGCCAGGGATGTTTCCTTCCTGCTCTGCTCTCCCCATCCACGCTCAGCCTTATCACCCTGACCTACTTTCTGCTTCCTGGAGGTTGTGCTCTGTCGGAGGCAAATGCTTGGCTTGGCCACGTGCTACTTCCCATCCTTTGCATTATTGGTTCCAGTGTCTTTGGAGCGAGCACCTGCTGGAAAGGATCTCCGGTGATTAAACCCCGTTAATTTACAGACGATGTAAGAACTGCTTTTTGAAAGCAAAAATCGAGCAAATTAAGAAAAGAAGCCCCCGTGTTTTTGTCAGTTAACTCCGTGGAGTTTCCCCATCAGTGGTGCTAGTGACCCCTCCCTTCCCCACCGCCCCGAGGCTCCGTGCCTGCAGCCGCACACTCAGGGGCTGCCCTTGGGAGCTCAGCTTTCTCATAGCTAAAAAGAAAGAAAAACTCCACGTTTTTAAAACGATGCACTGCTGCTTTTTGACCCAAAGCAAGATCCCCTGTGAGGAGGCTTTCAAACAGAGCCAGGGCTCAGCATGGGAACATTCCATCCCCTGCACTACAGCCCAGCAGCACTGAGCTTCTGAGCACAGCTTGGGCAGCATCGCAGCTGAATTAGCAGTTACAGCAAAGGTGCTCTAGGAACACATTAGAAGTAAAGGTGGTTGTTTTCTCACAGGAGGGATGTTCGGGTTCGAAGTCCTTGGCTGGTTCTCCCTCTGCTGATGCTTCCATTCTCCGTGTGCGTTTTGCACTGGTGAAGCCTCCAATCGTAACAGAAAAACAGAAACTCCAAACAGAAGATGGTTAAAGCCTCGCCGGAAATTCTCCACCGGGTTTTTGTTGGCTCTGGGAAGAAGGAGCGAAACCAGCAGTGTCAACAAACAACTGATAGCAGAAGAGTAGCACGGTGCCATTCTTCAGCCCAAATTCTCAGGGGAGAAAGTGGGAATGGCCAAGCTAAAGAAAACAGGCATTTGAAGGAGCTGAACCCTTGTGTTATTTATTTCTACTTTTTCTTGGGCTTTCCTGCTGAACTGTTACCAAATACCGGGCTCTGGGCGATTCTTTCTCCCCCATGTGGAGGCTGCAAGTTGGTAAGTATCACCTGGGAAAACAAGCCCTTGGTATGCAGCATGCCAATGCCATACTTCCAGAAATGATTAGGAAATCAGCCACATTAAGCGAACCTCGGTTTCGCTCTCAGTGATGGCAGCAAAGTCTTGCAGCTTCCCCTTTTCAGCACCCAGGTGCAACCGAAATCCCACTTCCTCCTACCTGCAGAGTTCATGTTTCAGCAGTGCTAAACCACGCACAGGACTCTGCTTCAGCAGGCAGGCAGCAGGCAGCAGCCCTGGGTAGCACGGGCTCACTGCTGCAGTTTTCTCTGGGAAACCTCATTAATTCCAAAGTAAGCTTTGAGACAATCAGCAGTACAAAGAGAAGCGGCACTTAATTGACACCTGGGTCGTTCACTGCTTACAAAAGGGAAGAGCTTACGGGTGTCTGAACGTTTCCCAGATGGGAGGAAGAGCTGCTTTGCAAGCCCCACGGGTGACAAAGGTTAAAACAAATGTCACTTCAGCACTGCCACGTGCGGCTGCGTTGCTGCACCTTCTGCATGCAAAGGGGCACAGGGATGCAGCGTGCTCATTTCCAAGTCTCGAGCTCGTCCTGGAGGAAGGGTCAGGTCCAGCTGCTGCTGAATCCTCTGAATAGACTGAGTGAAAACTTACATCTTTGGAAAAAACGCTTAGCGGCCAAGCTTCCCAGTACAAAGCTCACCTGAAACCTTTGAATTTTAAGCTGGTTCAATGACACAAAGGCTCTGTTTGGGTTGTAGCTTCTGAGCTCTTCGGCTTGTTTCTGCTACCGGTAGCTGCTGTTTGCTTTGCAGGACTATGACCCGGCCCTGCCAGGCTACGGCTTTGGCTTTGCAGCAGCAGACCCTGGCTGGGGAGGGAGCAACAGTTTGCCTGGTTCTCAAAAACAAACAAACAGCCAAAAAAAACCCCACAAACAGAACCCCTACCCAGCACCACCACCACCACCACAAACACCAGTCTGCCCTTTACAAAAAAAAAAAAAAAAAGGAAGGTTTTTTCAAAGAGATCCAGTGACGGAAGAGCAACACGCGACCTTCTGCAGCTCCTCCCTCTCCCCTTGCATGGCACATAGAGACACGTTTAAGTGCTCAAGATACGCTGCCTGCTCTGCTGTTCACCTCTTAAACAACTCAAAAAGGAAAATGCAGAGACATAGCTGAGGGCTGGCTGTGAGGAACAGCAGGAAGGATTTGCATGAGAAGAAGCGACTTTCCTCAGGCCCCAGATGAACCAACCTGGGGCTCACACAGAGCCACAGAACCTCACTCGGATGAAGGCAACCAAGAGTTCTTTCTTCTGGGCCTGGATAAACAGGGGCAGCGTTAAACAGACAGCAGAGACGAACACGCCGAACTGTACTAATCACGTCGCTCACACTGAAAAAAGCCTGCTCGTTCTGAAAGAAAAATGGCATGCTATTATTTAGAGCAAAGTCAGAACCTCTCCCTTGGTTTCACCCAACCATGGCTAACAGTTTCGTGGGGCAAAACATATCATCAAGCTACTAAA
The DNA here is from genome assembly GCF_002078875.1 of Numida meleagris. Taxonomy (NCBI): domain Eukaryota; kingdom Metazoa; phylum Chordata; class Aves; order Galliformes; family Numididae; genus Numida; species Numida meleagris. The sequence goes on from NC_034417.1 coordinate 18,981,668, forward strand.
AATATCAGGGCATTTACCAGAATAACCTACTGAATGCCTTTCGTAAAAGGTATGCAATTCATTCCCAGTGGCACATTTTACTCAAATAAGCCACAGAAAAAATTGTATAAAAAGATTTATTGAAATTCATCAATGACAAACAGACATAAAACTCAAAGTTTGGCTCTTCTGGGGGAAAAAAAAAAAAAAAACAACCAAAAAAAACTGTTGCAAATGTATTTATACAGATGAAATATTGACTAGGAAATACAAGTCACTTCTAAAGCTATTTTAAAGAGGGATATGAAAGTAAAACTGTACATTCACTAGGTATTTTCAGTCATTTTACTGACTTCCACTAGGTAAGAAAATACAATTTTGTATTAGTATCTCGTGCTTGAGTGTATGAAAAGAAACTTTCTACCCTACATGCTGTACTGCCTCCTGTATTTAGGTTTGTAAAAATTTTCCAAGTATATAGCACAAGTGGAAGTAGTTTCTCATCACTTAAAATTGACTAGGTGTTATATATTACAGACCAAAATAGTACACACCTTATTTAAAAGGGTTGAAACATTTTTTTTTATTACAATTGTCAAAGTCATTTCACTAGTAACTCAGGAATTAGGAACACTTTTTATATATATTTATATATATATATTTAAATGCCTGCCATTTTCAGTGTATTGGCTATACCCTAGCCAAAAACAAACCAAAAAAAAAAAAAAAAAAAGAAAAAAGAAAAAAAAAACAACCAAAAAACAGAAAGGAAAAAAAAAAAACACAACACACAGGGGGAGGGAGGGGACTGCAAATCCACCCCACAAACCAGATCCAAAGGAACACCCCAAAAATACCCCCCAGAAACATTTGGTCACTATTTACAAACAGCAAAAGAAAAGGTACCTACAAAAGCAGGGAAAGCAATGGCTGAAAATGGCAGTCATTCACGGACAGGCAACAAAGAAATCACTTTATCAATATGCCATTCTCACACCTGTTGCTGTGGAGGGATGCTTTGCCTAGATTTTTTGCACCCCCCAAAAATGCTAACAATGTATTTTGTGACTGGCAGAGGTGGAAAATTCCATCAACCAAGGATATTCAGCTGTCTCAGAACAGAGCATGTGTATTTGGGGTATCATCCACTGATCTTAAAGTTTTTTTTTTCCTTTAAAGATGTCAAACTATCCACTCCAATAATAAGAAACAAATTACCACTTGGTTTATACTTACTATTGCAGTTACAGGGACTAAGAGAGGGACAAAAAGAAAAAAAAATATTAAATGAATAGGAGGAGGAGTGGCAGTAAAAATAGTATTTTATTCCCTTGCCCACCCAGTCTGCTTCTCCCTCTCATTCCCACAGCAACATTACAATCAGGAAAAAAAAAAAAAAAAAAAAAGAAAATAAAGAAAAAAGGTTGGGGGTGTGGGGAGGGGAAATACAGGGTAAAAACAGTCAAATCACAATAGGAAATTTTCAAAATAGGTTATTCAGTTTAGTCATCTTCATCTCCTTCGTCTTCAGCTTCTCGTTTCCTCTTCTGTCCCCGTTCTTCGTCTAAAAAATAAAACACAGCTTGAGTTACATGAGAGCTTCCACGAGTTGCTGAGATGCTGAACAAGTTCAGTAAGTTCTACTTTATTGGCAATTGGCCCAAGGAGCAGGAATAAAAATGAGCCCTTTTTTTAGAAAGTTTATGTATATATATATATATATATATTAATCTCTAGGAAGAAGTGGATTACTGCCATACCGGGTTCTTCTTCATCTTCATCATCATCTACGTCACCATCGTTATAGCCTTCTTCATCCTCCTGGATTTAGGGAAAGAAAGAAAAACAACAACAAAAATAGGTAAGAAAGTTGGTTTCAGCTCAGAACCTTTCACAATTTGGCAATATCCAGACAGAAAGTCCTTGAAGCATCTTAAAAACCAAACAAAAGGCAGACACTTCCCACACACTTATATAAGTGCAGTTGTTGGAAGTTTTTTGCTGCAGCATAACTGGACTCCGGCCTAAGTTTCAGTGCAGAAAATTATAGCAGCCACTTCTAGCTTCAACTCTTCAGCAAGTAAGTGGTTTTGTGCTTCAGCTGATATGTAGCTACAAATTTTGTTATGATGTCCTGAGTTTAGTAAAACTTGATGACTGCTACTGATGATTGCTCAGATTCTGAGTAGCTGGCTCCTGCAGACACATTTTAGCTCCACTCCCAGGGGTTCTGTTAACAGCCAGGTCTCAGCAGAACGTGACCAGCTTATCACATCCTACACACAGCAGCAGGACTATGCTAAGAATTCAAGCATCCTGAAGAATCACAAGGCACACATACAGAGAAGAACCTCGGACTAAGAGCATAGGGTCAGTAACTCATGTCCCACTCCTCCTCCAGAGGCCCCATATGCTAGGTCTGCAGACACTTCTGACAGTACTTTTGACATCAGCAAAACCAGAATGATTTCATGTCAGTGGTCACTAGATGGCAGCTGGCTCACAGACAGGCAGCCCTCGAAGACACCCCCACTGTGATGCTTCTCAGGTGAAAACACAAAGCGTGCAATTACTGTACAGAAAAAGCCTGCAACCTTTGGTCGGTTTCTTGCCTAGCTATTCCCAGTTATGGAATGTTCACTTCATACCCATTATTAACTGCACAAATCCTTACCTCTTCCTCTCCGCTTACATCCTCCTCTTCTCCTTCCTCTTCTTCCTCCTCGTCTTCTTCATCTTCTACTACCTGAGCGTCATCATCGTACTCCTCTTCTACACAATCAAACAAGATTAATTACTCAGACATTTAAAGTTTCTTTTATCAACACTGCCACGAGATATGGGACCTCTTACTGACACAAGTAGCAAACAAAGCGTTGCTTAAAAGCAATACAGAACTAAAAGCAGGCACAGTCCTGTTCCTCTTTAGCCAAGCAACAGGGTAGTGTGGCAGCTGTCTCCATGGATGGAGCTGCTCCAGGGCTGCAGGACCTTTGACAGTAAGTTACAGCAGCCTCAGGACTGCTTCAGCTGCTCCAGTTCCCACTACTCAAATGTGGTTTAGTGCTTGTGGAACACTCTGCAGCTTTTCAACTGCAAGAGTCCATTTTTTTCCCAACAGGGATGGGATAGAACTTTTTAAAAGCCAACCATGCACTGGGAACCCTTCCTAGGGGAAGCAGCTTGCCTTCATGCCACAAGAGCAATACAAAAGGGGTCACACACAATCCACCATACGAATTTACAATTCGTTTTCAAGAGGAAAGTACTTAAATACAACTAGCCCGAGCAACAAGCCAGGAATGTTTCTCATGCTGCAGGAATGGCGTTTTGGGAGCTTTTTCATGCATTTCAACACAGGCTCAGACTTGTGCTCTGATGAAGAGAACCTGTCCTTGCTGAATCTTTGTGCTGCTGGATGAATGCACCAGTCTGCCTGGCACTGCTGCAGCACTCACCCCTTTCACCAGGGCTCGCATTCAGCACTCAAGGGAAAAGTGCAAGTCCAGCTATTCTGCTTTTGCTGTGCAGCTGGGTTTGAAGAGTCTAGCAAATTCCCCAAAGTCAGCCTGATACTCATCCAACCGGCACACTGATGCCTCTGAGTGCAGTCTGCCAGGGAGGCAGAATGGCACCTACAGCACAGTAGAACCCACGGTTCATTTTGCTGTCATTAAAAAGTTGCTTGCTGCTTCATTAGTGCCTTTCACAGAGCTTGCCCCAGGCAAGCTTCAATACATTCTCCTCTCTTTTGCCTGATCCCAATCAGATCGTCCTTAAAGATGAGCTATACCCTCCTAGCAATGCCTTAGCTTCTCTGCTTGATCCCTTGACTTAACTACTCTTTTCTATGCCTACTCTGGTTCCCTGCTCTACCCTTCTCTGCCAGGGTCTACGCAACCACGCATACTTCCCTGATTTCATGGTTCCTGGAAAACTGCAGGGTGTGCACCTCATCTTTTCTTATGTTTCTCCCTTACATACTCATCCCCTGATGTTTATTGTTCCCTTAACTGTTCTGGTGTCCTTACTCCTTGTCGTCTTCTTCCTTCTGGCCCCTTTCATCTATACCCTTTCACTCCCCATCTTTCAGCCGAAATAAGCTTGAGAAAAAAGCTCTTTCAGGCCCTGCCCATCTCCATTCCCCTCGCTCCTTCAAAGGACTGAAGAACTTCTCCTTTACATCAGTCAGCTAGGAGCTGCTGAGAACACCCTTCTCTTGCCAATAAGCCAGAGCTGGAAGCAGAACACAGCACACAGCATATCAATCTTCCAACTTACATACACCAAGTGGCACAATTCACATACCGTCTTCATCTTCCTCCTCGTCGTCTAAGCCCTCCACGTAGCCCTCTGCATCAGAGTCCGGTGCTTCTTTGTCATCCCGATCTTTCACTAGAGATAAGACTGAGAAAGTTGTTCTTTCAGGCCCTGACCACCTCCTTTCCCCTCGTTCCTTCAGAGGACACTGAGTTACTTCTCCTTTACATCAGTCAGGAAGAAGCTGCTGAGAACACCCTTCTCTTGCCAACAAGTCAGAGCTGGAAGCAATATGTACTAGGCAGCATATTGCTCTTTTAACTTACACACACTAAGTAGCACAATTCACATACCATCTTCATCTTCCTCCTCATCGTCTAAGCCCTCCACGTAGCCCTCTGCATCAGAGTCCGGTGCTTCTTTGTCATCCCGATCGTAGCCATCGAGGTATGTGAGTTGTGGGAGGAGCTTGAATACATTTTCTCTATAATCATTCAAGTTGGTAACCTCGCAATTGAAAAGATCTAAACTCTTCAGGTTTTCTAACTTTTTCTGCAAGGAAAGAAAAGTCTCTGAAGTTTGCTGTTACAATAGACCCCTGCAGAACAGACAGTTTAACAAGAGCTGGTTAATGTGTTCAAGAGCTTCTCGTGACAAAAGGGGTCATTTCAGCCTCTGCCTACCGAATTGGGGCGGAACAGAAATCTGCAATGTCTGGGCAATGCTGCTGCAGTATCTGTGAGTGGAAAAGACTCTTAAGTTAAGCACCTTGCAAGTGGAAGACTGGGCTTCGGAAAGAGGTAATGGTACAAAAATCACATGTGTTGTGAGGGATCAAGTTAAGAATAACTAGCAGATCAGGGAGTTATTCCAGAAGGACTACTAATTTCAACAGAAAGGAAACAGACTATTCCTTAGACACACAAATTTTACTAGAAGAGATTTTTAAAACTTTGATGATTGTACCTTTGACTTTGGAAGAATGAAAAAAAGACTTTAGAAATCCAACAGGGAAAATTTTTTTGTTTTAGACGAAGAGGTCTACATTGCCAGCAGCACCTCAAAGTACTAACTATAAAAGCACAAGGAGAGCAGTTAAGGATTTGTATCAAATCTTATGAAATATCTCTCCTCCAGAGTTTAGCGTGTACAGCAATGGTGACATCAAGAAAACAAGTCTGAAACTGGGAACAGTTATAATTGCCTCTCTCATCTGTTTGCTACATGAGTTTACTGTTCTGTTCTCCCCTTCCCGCTGGAGAGGAGGAGAGCCAAGGACTCATTTGAAAAATGCTCTCCGAGCCATTTAGGAGCAAGTATTTGGGAGGTTGGGAAGTAGGCAGGAGTTGAAAGCCTTCATTTCTGGAAAAATAAAGGGCACACAGTACTATTTCCTAATTTTTGGTTTAAAAAGCACTATTAGAATTGACAGTCGAACGGTTTTTGAAACAGCAACCTGATAAATCTGAACTCTGCATTGAAATAAGTAGCATGTATCAGCAGCGAGCAGGAGATGACGATGGAAACCAGCAGGAAGGAGCTGGAAATTCAGCTCTACGAGCCGACTCTTGCACGCTCTTGAGTCACCACGGTGCAGCACTGCTTTGCTCCACTAGGCACCCCCTGGCCGACACCAGCCCCGGCGTGGGGCTGTCCCACGCTGCCCAGAGCACGGACAGGCCCCGTGCTGCTCCAGGCGGAGCGCTGGCCGCTAGGGGGGAGCAGCGGCTCACGCTCCCCGCGGGGACACGGCCCGGCTCCGGCCGCTCTGATGGCACCGGCAGAGCTGTGCCCGTCAGGCGTGTCACCGCAGGTGTCAGCCCGATAGCAAAGGCCACCGGGCTGCCGAGATAAGCACCGGGCTGAAGACATTCAACTGAAAGTGGATTCAGAATGAAACCCAAAGCGTTGTCTCTGCCAACCCAGCACATTGCCCCTTCTCATCAGAAAATTAGTTTTTATTTTGCTCTATCCATCAACTTACCAGAGGTTCTATTGTACCAAGATCTTTTATTTTGTTGCCACTTAGATTTAGATGCGTGAGGTTTGGACACTTTTCTGCCAACACTTCCAGTCCTCCTGAGACTCTGTTGTCACTTAGTTCGAGCTAAAAGGCACAAAAACACCTTGAGTTTCCAGTGCAAACATGCATCGCAAAGCAGCTTGGTCAGTCATAAATTGCATTTTTATGCAAACAACCATTTTGCGTTCAGCATATTACAAAGAGGAAGAGAAAGGATATATTTACCTTCTTAAGTTTGTTTAACTTTGGTAAGTTTGCAACTGAGGTTAAGCCTACGTTGATTGTACTCAAGAATTCCAGCTCTTCGAACTCATCTGTGAGGCCTTCAATTTTGCCTTCGTATGACCTACAGTTGTCAAGAACAAGTTCTTTAACCTGGAAAAAGAGCAATGCAAAATGCACGTAAGCAGCTCTGTATGGAGGATAAAGATTTCACTCACAACCAAAGGACAGCACAGCTCAGGCAAAAAAAAAAAAAAAAAAAAAGGAAGTTATTCCATCGGGTTGGCAAGTATGCAAAAGGTTATTTTCCGTGTCTGATCCCTAATTTTGCTAGCGTGCCAGTGAAGCAGTGTTTCAAAACACAGAAATTTGGCTTTGCTTCAACTGTTCACCTTTGTATTGTTCTGTAAAAAGCGTAACCAGTTCAAAAACATTAATCCTGGCTTGAAAGATTCGGTTGTTAGGACTATTTTTGGCCAACGTAAGCAGTAATCATTCTAAAAAAATATATCTGAAAAGAATATTTTTAAACTAACCTACCACGCTGACACTGTATACATAGTGTGCTACGATAATGTGTCATCATTTATTAAAACAGCTTCTTTCTACACGTAAGAATTACTGAAGCAGCAGCACGGAGAGATCAGTGTCTGCTCAGACGTTCTGAAAACCTCAAGGCGGGTTCTGGCAATCCCAAGCCAGGCAGTCAGAGCCCACCCTCACCCCTTCTCCTTCAGGCTGCTTTGGGGGAAGATCTGCCCCACGGAGGCACTGAAATCCTGGGGAATTACAAGGTGTGCTGCAGGTGATGCTGGAAGGGGAGGTTTGGTGAGCGCAGCTGCAGCTGCTGCAGCCTCTTTGTCTCTTATCTCCCCTGCCCTGATGCAGCAAGCAGCTTGGTGGGAGGGGTGGAGATAATGTCCCCCCCCCCCCCCCCCCCAAGCAGCACACAACTGCCTGGTAAAGAGCTGTTGCGTTTGCTTTTGTCTTAAAAACTGATCCCCACTCTTTTTGCAGGTGCTATCTCCCATGGTAAAAGAGAAGCTGAACATGCCCCACCCTGAACAAGGCTGCTGTTTTTCACCCTAGTGCTGGGGCAGCCTTACAGGACTGGAGACCAGCAGCAGCAAACATTAAGTGGGCTTTTCTGGGTTCTCTATGACTGTGACACCACAGGAAGGTCCCACCCACTGGGAGAATATGCAGACATTTTCACACCAATGAAGAATTTCTGGAGGTTATTTTGTCCCCGCATACAAACGCCTGGAACAACACACCTCTCTGTGTGCCCTGCAGACCCCTCCTGCACCAGGCAGCCAGAGAAGCCTCCAGCTCTGGGGTTTGCTTATGGGTTTGTAAAAGGAGGAGGGTGCTGCTGTTTGCTGAGAGGATGGAATAAAGGGAAGTTTGCAAAAAGGGTGTATGTGGAAACGCGAAGCAACTCTTCAGTTCACACCAAGGACAGTTAATATGCAAATATTTTCTTTTTTTTTTTTAATTACTGTAGTACTGCTGCACAGAGAAGAATCCTATGTAGTTTTATAGCTCCAAATAACATCCCTAGATTTCTAATTAAATCCCAGGCACTGAAGTCAATAGGGAAGTCAGCCCAAAGCAACACGAGAGTACAAGTGATTCATTGAGTAGGAGGATCAGAGTTAGACAGGAAATACGTTTTCCAAGACTCCACAATTTTCCTAGAAGAATGATGATAGGGAATGACTACATAAAACTCTTCCAGAAGAATTTGAGGCTGGCTAGAAGCGGCTAAAAAAAGTCAAATGCTCCAGGTTCCCCATACATCTATTCCACCAAAAAAAAAAAAAAAAAGATAAAGAAAATGATTTTCTTTAAAATACAGACAGCAGGAAAGCAGTTTTAAAGGCAAATGTGCACATCTTCTTACTGTAACAGTATGTGAGTAGCAGGGTCCTACAGTGAGATCGTTTCAGTTGCGTACACACTCAGCTGTCTCAGACATCTGCTTCACACGCACACAGAGTTCCCGCCAAGAAGTTTAAAAAAAAACTTGAAAAAAAAAGAAAAAAAGTGAAGTGAAAGGCTCCACCCCAACCCCGGCAGCTGCACCCTACGCCTATCTGTTTCTGTCCTTGCTCAGCAGCCCGCAGAGCCCTTCACCTGCCCCGTTATCTTCGCGGGCCAGTGCCCACCCATGCACAGGAGGAGCAATCCTCCCTCCCCCTTCCAGGCTGCTGCCCAGGCAGGGTCTTTCTGGTGTTCTCCTCTTTGCAAAAGGCCAGAAGAGGAAGTTTGTGAGAGTGTAAGGAGAAACATGAAGCAAAGCAAGAGGGAGTGCATGAGGGGTAATTGTTGCAGCCTGCAGCCAGCACAGCACTGCACTCAGCATCAGCCACAGCTCCAAGCTATGCAGCACTCCAAAGCATGATGTGAAGCTGCACCTGAGCCCCAACGGGGAAAAGCATCATTTGTCCTCACCTTGTAAAGGAGGAACATCCCTTCATCCTACCCAAGGGCAGGATGGAGAATGGGGAAATGGGGAACAGGGCAAAGCCTGTTTTCATGCATTTGTATTTCATGTATTTGTTTTCAGAAGTCTTCAAAATTTTAAATGAAAATTCCACTCCGAGTTGCTCTCCAAACACCTATCCAACTTCCCATGAACACCCTGACAGCGCACAGCAAGACTGTAATTTTACCTGTCTCTTTCCTCATACTGTGTCACCAAAACAGAATAAGCCCTTGATGATGTAAGCACCCTTCCTGAGTCTTGCTGTAAGCCTGAGCCAGATGAGTTGGCTTCAACTGCTCTGAACCAATCTGACTGTGTCACACTGCAGTCTGCATAATAGCATGGATGTAGATGAACAGCTGGAACTAAGGGCAATAACCTGAACCTGTTTGGAGAGACAGAAGGTAGTAAGTGTAACAAGTGCCCTGAGCTAGCTTGTGTTTAGCTGCAAAGACAGGAAGACCCAATTTGCAGAAGTTGCATGTGGTCAACCTTGCTATTGTACATATTACAATGTGCAAGCTCCTCAAAGCACTAACTGGAGCGAGGACCAATATAGGCAGCACTAACACAAGACAGACCTTTGCTTGTCATTTCCCCTCTCACCCCAGAGTACTGCTCTGTAGCGAGAAACAGCAGAAGAGCAACATGCCATAGGCAACGAGCCACTGCAGATGACACTGTGATACTTACCTAAACAGCTAAGAAGGCACCCACAGATGAGTGTCTAGCAGAAAACCTAATATGCATGTAGCTAGGTTAGGTCCTGTAGCAAACCACCATGTCTTCAGTAGCACCCAAGGTAAGGCACCTTCACCTGCTTGGGTAGGGATGCTCCACAGCTTCATCTGCCCAGAGCTCCTTGGCCAGCCAGCTGCCCAACCTTGTCCTTGTTCAGCTCACGGGGCCCTGCACCTCCTTGCTCTGTCCAGCGGGTGCCAGCTGCTCGAGCAGGTGCTTCCTGCTCCTCTGTGCACTGCCACTGCAGCACTGCATTGTGGTTTGCTGGTACAGTCCCTGGTTCTCATATGCATGCACATAAACAGACTGCAGCTTCTTCAACAAATCCTGGGACAGCATGCCTTGGACCTCTTCTCCTGTGGCCATGCCAGTGTCTATTTGTGATGGTCTCAGAGGCTTTCAGAACATGACATCATGCTGCTGTTAACACATGCTGTGCTGCTGGCTGCAGATTACAGCATCCTCTGTATCTCTTCAGGACTTTCATGACATCATGCTCTGCACTACCACCTGCTTGATAACCAGGAACTCTTATCTCTTTCCTAGTATGGTTACCACATTAAGCAGTATGCCCAGTTGTATGGTATCCTTAACATAGCCATGGTGCGTACTGCAAGACTCCAACCTATTCCTAGGCTAAGTACAGGCAGCCACGTGTTAGTGGAGACTGAATTTCATGGCAGCCCTAGCAAGAAGATCCCCAGCTCACTCACTGTGCATGTAGGTACCTGCCAGATCTCCCCACCTCCTTTTCCTGCGTCCATACTCTTCAGTTATCAATACATGCACAATCAATGGAATATAGTTACAGTTACTACGCAGCACAAGGTATCACCTTAACCCTTAATCTGCATTTCCACAGGAGCATGTAAAAAAGGCTTTCTGAAGTAGAGAGTTTGCCTACAGCCCCTGGGCAGGGAGACCCAGAAACGGGACTAAGCTCCTGAATCCAGGTCTGTGATTGAAGGATTAACAATGGGACAGAAGGATACAGCTGTGAATACAGTTTTTAAAAGATAAAAGGCAAATTTACAAGTACAAGTACCATTCTGCTGGCTTCACAAGCAGAACTGCAAAGACTGTAACATCTCATTTTCAACACAATGGATCAGATGCTTTTGAAGTGTTTGTTGTATATGGTGCCCCTAGGATAGGGATATCCCAGTGTGTGGCATTTTAACCCCCCTCAAAACAGGAAAAGATGAGGGTGTTAACTCTGTCTTGCTCTGTTCCCAGCCAAATACCAGGGGAACATTGAGAGAAGTCCTTCACACCTATTAACCCAATGGAAACTTTATCTGGAAGAAGGCAGGGCGTTGAAAGTAGGGAGGAGAAAGCAAGGGAAGCCTGCTGTGCTAAGTGGAAGCCGAGCACAAATTACTTGTGAAAGCAGAGAGTTTCATTCTCTCCTAGTTGCGCAAACATTTCTTCAAGACGCTTGGGTTTCTGTCTTTGGGACTTTCTGCTCTCAGAAGCATCCACAGTCTGTGCAAAGCCCCGCATCTCTCCACAGTAAAGACAAAGAGGGACCTTTGCTGTCTGTTGTAACCAGCCTAACAAAGACTGTGCTCCTTCCAGTTCCTACACTGTATTCTGGATCTGTACCCATGTAGAGCTGGCAATCCTCGAGCAGAAATTGATCTCTTCGAGTTCCTGTTCCACTCAGTTTGTACCCCAAAGCTGAAGAGCAACCAGCCCTCTGCAGTCAGGATGTTCTCATTTGCTCGGGGCAGAATGGGTCCGACAAGGCTCAAGATCTTGCCCATGGAGCCCATTGTTTGTGATTAGCTGCACAGGGATAATACGATGCTTTCCAGGAACAAGTCTTATGAGGTTCCCTCAAGGTTACTTCTGGAAGAACTTAAACGCTGCAAAAATCTTCATTTCAGATGCTACCTGGAATGCCACTGAGTCATAAAACACTTGAACAAAACAGCCTACTCAATACCTTGTGCTAATGAAGTTGCTCTCAGTGATCATAGACAGGATGCAACTTCTGCTCCAAGATGGTCACCAAAACATAACCCATGCAAAGAACTGACTTTTTAAAAAATTTTTTTTAAAAAATAAAGATAGCATCACATGCTATTTGCCACACTTACATACACGGCAGATCTTCAGCCACCATAGAGTACCCTGCGATACAGCCAAACAGCAATGCCTGTCTGCAGAGTTCACCTCCTGATCGCAAACAGCAAGATGGAAGAACGCAGAACAATCTCCAGCCCAAATTAGAGCTGCACAGGACTGCTGCATGCCAATTAAGACACCTGAAGAGCTGCTCAGCTCTCCCAGGCTCACTGGATCACCACATGCCCTGGCCATGCCCCCTGCCCTGGGTGTGCTGCCCGTACACAGTGAGGCAGAGGAGGGGCAGGAGGCAGCTGGTCCAGCACCCACTGTGCTGGCCTCCTGCTGCTGGGATTCCCATCGACTGCTCCTTCCGGACAGCAGGATGCTCAGGGGTGATGATTGAGCTAAAAGAACTTTTTTTTTTTTTCCTACCATCAGCTTAACAGGGAAGGGAAAATTCCAATAGTGTCGGCAGCTTCCGACTTGCCCGCCAACATACACATATAGAAAGACAGGCAGAATAAAGCTCACAGGCACCAAATGCAGGTGACAGCAGCAAAGTTGTGTTTTCCTTACCAGACCAACTTTTGACTTTGGATTTTGATACATCCCCTCAAGGTTTCACTAAGAGCAGCTGAGATGCAATAAATAAATAGATTTTACTTGCTTGAATTGTCTTAAACAATGAAAGTTAGTTAGCCAACTACCATTTACCTTGGACAGGCTCTGGTCATTGCTGTGTTGGGCAGAAATCTGCAAAGCCTGCAATAGGGAGAAATGCTACTCAAAAAAAGGGCCATGGAACACAAACCACTGCCCCTGAGATGGGGCAGGACATACAGCAGGCAGGGCACTTGAGAATCACATCACCAGAGGCAGGGAGCGACAGCTGGGAAGAGATGGGATGGAATTAATGCGTGGCCCTTGTCATTCTGAGCACTGGGTATCGTTATGGACAGCAGGTACCAGTGCAGAGCTCACCCTTGCCAAACACCTGGCACATGCTGGAGCCTCAGAGCAGTTGAGGCTGAAGTTTGCAGAGTTCCCCACAAAACACTCTCCAAACCCTAACACAGGTGTCCCTTCCACCAGCACTCTCCAACTGTCCCTTTTGAAACAACGCAGTTCACAGATGGCGAGCAGAACAGTTTCCAGTGCAGGCTGCTCCAATGGCAACCTGCTCCACTTCTGCTAATTCTGCCCATTTTGCATGTGCTCAGATGAGCTGCAACTCATCCTGCAACAAGGTCATGTGAAACTACTACTGGGCTTTGAAATTCATCTAGGCTTTCTCCTAATGATGCAACCCTAAACTTTCATATTCGAATTCATCTTCTGGATCTCTTTTTCAGAAGCTCTCATCATTGTGTAATTAAACTCTTCAACGGAGGCTTTTAGAAACCAGAAGAAAAATAAAAGCTTCCAGTAACATGCAGACACAGTTCTGGTAACTTATTTTTCACCGAGAGCATCGATACACGTGGATGTTTCACATGGTGAGCACATATCCCAGTACTGCTGTCTTTAAGCCATGGCTCTTCTACAGGTTTACTCTGCATTTGTAGATCACACCCTAGCAAACTCCCCGTGTTTCACTGCGTTGCTCTAACCACCACATGACGAAGAAACTCTGAATATTTTCTAGACTGCAGCTCTGCACTGTTTTCAAACCTCAGCTATCTGGTACTGAGCTCTGCAGGCAAAGAGCATCCTGGGGCACAGGGTTTGTATCTATTCCATGAGGATAAGCACAGGACCTCTTCTCACCGGCTGCACTGAGCGTACCAGGACCTTGCATCACCCCTACCTCAGGAAAAGGGAAGGAGCAGAAGAAGAGAGATAGGAAATTGTCTTAGTCTTTTTTTTTTTTTTTTTTAATCTGTTATTGAAGCTACTCTCTCTTCTGAGACAGCACAAGCCTGCTTGCATAGCTCAGAAATCTTTACTTTTTCTACCCTCTAAAGTTTTACATACCACAGTTACAGGGCCTGAGAGCAATACACACGGCTCCAGCCAACTTTACACCCCTGCACACTGTTCCTGAGAGAAACCTACTGGTGCAAGTGAAATATGTAAGTAGTAGAAGGGTTAAGAGTGTTAATGATTCTGACTACACCTTTCTATCTAATTAAAAAGCATCTCCAGAATCAAAAAACTTCCAGAAAAAAAAAATAACCTACTGCTGCCTTCCTCAAGAAGCAGCCCCCCCAGCAAGAAACCCCATGGGTCACATAAAGATACTTTCACACATTTACAAGGTCAATGTAGCCATACGCATAAGCAGCACACTAATTAATAAATTGAGAGCACGCTTTGGGGACACAGAAAGCTGCTTCATTCAAAAGCACAGAGCTAGTTTTCATTTTCATTTCTAGCATTAGCAGCAAAACTCTAAAGACTCCAAGTATTTATTTAGACAGAGACTGTTTCAGATCTATAAGTGATTCAGTTGCTCAATCTTCGTGTTAAATGCTTTCTAAAATTCGCATTGATGTTGCTTTCTTCTCCTTCTCCAACTCAGCATCGCCCATTGGCTGAGCACTCTGCTCTGCTTCTGGCTGGGGCAGGTGACTTCAGGGGGGGCACTTCAGCTCCACGTCCCAGCTTCCCTGCTCAAGCACCACCGTGCCTGACAGCACATCCAAGGTGTTCTTCCGTCACTGCCAGCTATTATTAAACCCAGCAGAACCAAAAGGCGGATGGCATCGCAACTGTAATCTGAAAATTCTGCAGTTAGAAGTTGGAAGCATTTAGCTGAACTGCTTCACTTTGTTCAGCTGCATCTACTCCAAACTGCCCTCAGCAACAAATGGCTGATGTAGATGCGTACATAAAAAAGAAATGCTGTATTTAAATTAATACTAATTTTGAGAGCTGCATAGTTTATATGGAAAGCAGTCTCTTAAATGTCATCTGCTACAGAATGCATTAGCAAATCACACTTACAAAAAATAAGCTTTTCCTAGCATTTTTATGGCTTTAGAAGTGAAGTGTTCAGCAGACCAAGTCAGTGGACAAACAAGTATTCCCACAGAGAACACAACTTGAACACAGTGATGTGAAGGCACACACGGAGGACTTTATTATTATTATTATTATTTCAAACCATCACCCTTACACACACAAGGACTTCGTGACTGATTTTAGCAACGCAGGGAAAAAACCCACAAGCTACATGTTTCCTAGCTGTTTTGTCTGAAGGGTGGCAGTAGAGACAAAAAAAATTACACGCCAGGTCCAGCGGTGTCATAGAAATAGCTAAGACGTGTCCATCACTGAGCACAGCAAACACATCTGCTCCCCTCTGAGTCCTGCAGCAGTCACAGACACAGTGCTGGGCCCGGCCAGGCGAGCTGTCAGCTGGTGAAGGCTGCTGAGTGCTGCCCAGCACATCAAGCTGCCATCCCTGGCTTTCTTTAGGGCACCAGCCCTGCTCCACCTCTCCTTCACTTAGAAACATTCAGTACAAAGCATCTCCTCATATTTTGCAGGTCCAGTTCTTTCCAGGCTTCTCTGAGCAAACAACACCCTTAGGTCAGGAGGATAGTGGGGAGGAAAGAGCAATCCATAGAAAGAACAAAATGGGAAGAACCACTCAACACCAGCCTTCTGGACTGCATTTATGACACCATTTGAATGAACATTTAAAAATGCATCACCGATTCAGTCCATTGATATATAACGCACTAATTTGGCTGCAAGGACAGATTAAAATAGTTACGCTTAACTCAGCCACAGGAGATTTACACTAAGAAACTTTTTTTCTTCCCCTCCTGGCTCTAACAACCTGTTTTGTTCAGTGGGCAGGACAAAAAAAAACTCATTTCTTCTTGGGACACATTTCCTAGTGGGCCATAAAACAATTACACAATTTAAAATTCAGAAAGTTCTCTTCTCAATACATTTTTTATCACGCCACTATCATTTCCAATATATATTTTTAACAGTGACTGCACTTTAGACATTGCTGACCAAATTCTCACGAGGAGAAGGTTAAAAAGAATACTTTAAATCTACTGTTGCTACATTCTAGCAGCATCACAGAGACTTGAGAATCACACAATCAGGTTTATATGCGGTCAGGTGGTTTGTTTGGTTTTCTTTTTTGGTAATTTTGTATTCATTGTTCCTCTCACACACTTAAACTTGGTCCAGGTTAAGAGGATTTGCCAGTCATCAGCTGAGAAGCTAGCCTACATTTCCGTGAGGACAGCTCACACACATCACACCCGTCCTGCAAGCCTCATTTTTGTGGGCTGCAGCTCCCCCAGGACGAACACCCATCCGTCCACCCAGATTGCAGAGGTTTGCATCTAAAAATTCAGAGCCTTGAAAAGCAGCTATTATACAAACCCAGGAAGCTGGCACAAAAATAAAAACTCAGCTACTTCTTTGTTATATTTACACCCTGCTGTCAGCTACGTAAGTGGTTAAGTGATACAAGTCTGCAAAAATCCACGTTAAGCTGCATGTTTAGCAGAGTTTCTACATGCTGGTTGCACGCCACTGCAGCCACTACAGTGCAACCAACTTGTCCCACTGTTTCTAACCTATAGATATCCCTGCTCCATCTGTATACTACTCAGCGAGGGATGAGTAAACACGTGTATCCTGACTCACTTACCAAATACCAATACTTTTTCAAATGCAGGTCTTTGAAGCGACGTGTATCACTTTAAAGTCTTAACTGTTATTGTGAGCATCACACCGAACAACTAGCTTGAGAAAAGAGCTTTTTTATTTATATTCTTCATACAAGAGAACGCTTCACATAGATGCTTGCACTGTAATCCCCTTCAACATTAAAACCTACAGTGAACTAGAGAGAAATCACAATTCAAGCAGGTTTTAAAGTGCAACAGAAAGTTAGAAGGACTGTAAGAAACATCCAATGTTGCAGGCAGTATTTTATCACTGTCACAAATCTGCACTGCCAAAGCTCCTTTCTAAAGCAGCACTAAATCCTCAGACCAAGTGAACTGGCATGGTAGCACTAAGCCATCGAAGATGAGTTTTGTGCCTAACTTCTAAACACTGCCTCTGCATCCCATGGCTGAGGAGTCCCCCTTGGTACTGACCTCATTTCACAGCCTGCACGAACAGATGGGTTGGGTTACAGACAATAGGAACGAGCAGCAACACCCACAAACACGCCCAGCTGAGCCCAGCTCCCTGTGGTCAGAAGTTACACCACTACCAGCTGATGGCCTGGAGAAGACCCATGTGAAATGGTCGGCTCTCACCGGTGTCTAGCAGGCACTTTTATGTAACATAATAGAAGACGACAGTGATAAGATCAGCAAAGTATCAAAGGCCACAGCAAGTGCACTACCACAAGTGACCATTAAACATAATGGGTTAAAAAAAGTTGAAATACCTGGAAGGCAGATGTGAGAGCTCAGCTGTGGCTGTACAACAAAGAAAAACAAATTTCAGGCCCCACAAACAGATTTCTCACCAACACACACACACAGAACTCACCAAATTTCAGGCACTATAACCCCAGACCTCTCCCCAACACTGACTTCATGCAAAACAGCAGCAGAGGAGCCTGAGGAAGAAATAGCTACTATACAATCCGCTTGGAGACATTTATGTTACATTTTATTGGCTAACACGTAACCTTGCAGGGTTATGTAACTGAGCAGCTGAAGTAGCTAGCTCTGCTGTACAGTATTACAACGTATTCGACACAACTGTATAAGCTAGCCCAAAACATAAAATAGTAATAGGGGCTTTCTGAGCTTAAACTCCTTATCAGCATTCCCTTATCAAAGCTTGATTTACAGAAAGTTCTGATTCTGCAAGCTCCGATAACAGAATACATCAAGTGTAATGGGCACTGCAAACTTAAGCACATCTACAGTAACATCTCTAGGAAAAAGTAAACACGCTTCCATTTGTGTCCCTATTTTCACCAAGATTAATCCACATCACAGTTTGAAGCTTTGAAAATAATGATCCATCACGGACCATACAAGAAGCACTGTCTGCCTATCAGAGCAGAGATTAACACAATGTCCAGAACCACCTTGTTCGTGTCCCACATCTTACTAAAAAATCCATGAATCAATGACATCTGGCATTATATTTGCACTAAAACTCAGCTTCAAACATTTTCTCTAGAGCACTGGCTGGATTTAGCTGAATTTTCTTCTAATTAGATTCAGAATTAATTCTAATTCAGATACTTTAGAGAAACTGACTTCAAACTGCACCCTTAGTTCCCCACGACACAAGAGCACGGGTAAGCAATGTGTGATCAATGGTTTTGCAGGAGTGACTGTCAACAGAGCAGCACTCCCGAAGGGCAGCTCCCTTTTGTATGCAAGCGCAACTGTTTACCTATAGAATGGATTATGATCCCATTTGTTACCTTGGGAAGTGGAACACAGCGATAGAATTAAAGGTTAACAGGTTAAAAAAAGGCGTCTCGGGTTAAACAAGCATTATTTTTACAGCCAGTCAGTGCGGATTTCTGAACTGCGGATGGGCAACAAAACAGGGGTGAATTGGGGTTCTCTACACAATGAAACAAGCACTGACCTGGGGCTCTCCAGATACTAAACCACCATCAAATTGGGGCTCTCGGAGCAGTGAACCACTACTCAACGCGGACTCCCTGAACTTTCTCTTGCTTTAGTCAGAGCAGAGCAGGAGCTGAACCAGATATGTACGAGGGGGGGGACAGCCCAGCTTGCACCCAGCACACTTGGGATCACGGCTTAGAGCCGCAGCTCTCTGCACACACAACGCCGGATTTAAGCTTCCAGCCGCACGACCGATAGAGCAAGAGGCAAGAACTAAGCCAAATAAACGCGAAAAAAAAATTAAAGATAGAAAAAAAAATACTATCAAGATAACGATAATAACAATAAAAGCAACTAAGCCGAGCCTGGCCCCGCACGAGGCCCATTCCCCGCCCGCCCCAACACCCGAGAGGGAGCGAGGTCAGAAACTCATCCAAACGGTAAAACCGGAGGGGAAGGGGTGTGGGAGCGGAGCAGGCCGCGCTTTACCCTCCGCTCGTCCCGCCGCCGCGTCTCGCCGCGAGGAGCCTCCTCCCGCCCCGCGCCCGGCGACAAAATGGCAGACGGCGGCGGTCCGTCATGGAGGAGCCCCTCCGCGCCCCGGCCGCCCCCGCCGCGCCCCCTGAGGGGAGGGGAGGGCCGCGCTCCGCCATGGCGAGCCCCGACCGCCCCCCCCCTGCCGCCACCACCACCACCACCACCACAGCCGCACCACCGCGGAGCAGCGCGAGGGCTCCAAGACGGCCCTCGCGGAGGGGAACCCCCGCCCGGCGCGGAGGAGAGCGCGGAGCGGCGGGGAGGGCCCAACCGCCCTCCTCCTCCTTCTCCTCCTCCTCCTCCCTCGGAGCTCGGGAGGGGAAAAAAACATGGCGCCGCGTCCTACTTGCGCTGCCCGCGCCTGGAGACGGCCCCGGGAGCGGCGCGGGGAGCGGTTCGGCTCTCCGCCCGCTTTGTGCCCCCGCAGCGGGGACAATGAGCCCCGCGGGATGGCCGCGCCGCGTGCCCTCCTCCTCCCGGCCCAGGACTTTTTAAAGTTTAAAGAGCAGCTTCCATCCATCCATCCGCCTCCGCCCATCCTCCCCGAGAGGTACGTTCCATTCAGCCGCGCTCCCCCCGCCCTCGGCGCGGACCCCACCGCCGCCCTCAGCCTCCGCGGGCGCAGGAGGAGGCCGGGGCGCCGCGCTCGGGGCCGCGGGTTCGAAGCCCGCCGCCGCCAGCCTCGGAGCGGGGCTCGGGGTGGGGGCCCGCCCGCCTCGGGGCACCCCCCGGGCGCCGACTATTTTCGTCCTGACAAAGTTTCTCGGCCGCTTTGCTCGGGGAGAGGCTGAACCACGGCCCCGAGGAACGGAAGGGTTAAAAATAATCCTAAAAAAGAGGAAAACACGCACGCACACACACACGCACCCGGCCCTTCTGTGCGTGCGGGGATGGAGAGGTGCGGAGCGCATTTTCTTCCTCGCAATCGTTGTTTTTATTATCGTTTCCTTTTTAATCCCCCGCTCCCCCACCGCCACGCGAGCGCTCCCCCGAACCCTTTCCCCTTTTTCCCCTCTCAGCATCGGGAGGGAGAGAGGAGGAGAGAGAAAGGGCGCGTTCATGAGCACCACAAAGTTACAAATATGGCTCCCCAGCCTCCGCGCCCGCCCGCCGCGCACACACCCGCCGCGCTCCGGACCCCCCCCGGCACAACTCGCCCCCCCAGCGCCACAACTCGCCCGTACCCCCCTCCCCGGCCCCGCGCTGGGGTCGCCCCCCGTGTGCGAGGCGTGAGCTGGGGCACAGAGCTTTGAAGGCGACCCCTTTCCCTTAAAAAAAAAAAAAAAATGCTACTATTAATAATAAAAAAATATAGATAGATGAGCTGCCTTTTTTTTTTTTTTTTTTTTTTTTTGCTTACATCTGAGGGCGTCCTGTTCCGCAGCTCTAAGTGGATCCTTTTCTTCATGTCCATGGCCGCGGCTGGCGGGAGGCGCTCGCTGTCCCCGGCTCCGCTCCGTGTGGTGACACCGCCGCCGCAGACCCCCCCTCAGCCCGCGCGGTAATGAGGGACTTTGAGGGCTCAACCAGCGCCGCTCGGAATCCCGAGCCCCAGCGCCGCGGCGAACACTAACCTGATAACTGCGGAGGTGGGGGCTCCGGATTGATGGACAGCTGGTCCGGCCAATCGCTTTGCCTCACCGCTTGGTTACAGCCAATAGGAGAAAGCGAGGCGCGATGGGAGCCAATGGGGGAGCGGCACAGCCGGCCAGGGGGACAGCCCGGCTGGGAGCGGAGGATCATTCCGTGCTGGTGGCTGATGGGGAAGGAGCGGCGCGGCTCCGCGGTGGGGCTGGGGCGCGCTGTGCTCCCCCCTCACCGCTCTCCCCCCGCCGCTCTGCCGGATCCTGGGGGAGGCGCCGAGGGGCGGGGAGCGGTGCTTACAGCCGGAGCCGCCCGGGGAAGGGGCGCGCAGCCAGGAGGGAGGGAAAGGTGCGGAGCGGGGCGGCTGAGGGGAATGGCGCGCGGGCCGACGGCGGGTTGGGGGGGAATGGGCGGGAAGAGCGCGGCGCGCGGGGCGGGGCCGGAGGGGGGAGGGGGGGCGGCTGCGGTGAGGGGGGAGGGAGGAGGCGCCGCTGTGGGGGAGCGCTGGGGGCTCCGTGGGGTGCGGGTTACGTGGGGGTGCTGAGGAAAATGTCCGGTTGGGAAGGCCCGGGCCGGTCGGTTTCCTCTGTAGAAAGGTGCTGCGGAGGTGCTAGCGGCCGCGGTGAATGGAAGTGTCACCTGAAGCCCGGCTCCGTGCGGCCGTCGGGTCCGCGCTGCCAATAAGAGGTGCATTCTCCCGTATCTTTGGCCAGGCGGGCTGCTGAAACGAGGTGCCAAAAATGTCCTGGCATGGCTTGATGTCTGCGCCCGGTCCGTCCTGACCCTGCGGCTCTGGAGGCCGGCGGCGGGCAGAGAGCTGAGCCCCACGCGGCCCTTGGTGGGGTTCCCTGTGCTCACAGCTGACCTCGGTGGCAGAGTAAAGTCCGTGTAAGAGTGGTTTGAGACGTTTGATGTTCGCTAACGAAAGGTGAGAATTGTTGCAAGGCTGTCTACCAAAATATTTTCGTTTGTAGGGCGCGTCTGTGCCTAAATATCTTAGCCACATCGTCTGGATGAACCGCAGTGGATGCAGCGGACAGCTCAGTATGAGTTTTGTGGGAGCAAGTGAGCTGGCAGAGAGATTGAGCTGAATCCAGTGCAAGGTAAAAACAAACAAACAAAAAACCTTAATCCTACGGCTCTCTTTTTTTGCAGCAGGTTAATGTTTTTGTGATGAAGGCTGTGGGGAGATCTCATTGCAGCCCTCCAGTACTTGAAGGCAGCTTATAAGCAGGAGGGGGAGTAACTTTTTACACTGTTTGATAGTGATAGGACAAGGGGAAATGGCTTTAAACTAAAAGAGGGGAGACTTAAGTGAGTTGTTGGGAAGAAATTCTTCACTCGGTGCACTGAGATGCTGGCACAGAGAGCTGTGGTGCCCCATCCCTGTGGTGCCCCATCCCTGTGGTGCCCCATCCCTGTGGTGCCCCATCCCTGT
>NC_034417.1:19003585-19033490 GCF_002078875.1 Numida meleagris
CTGTGGTGCCCCATCCCTGTGGTGCCCCATCCCTGTGGTGCCCCATCCCTGTGGTGCCCCATCCCTGTAGTGCCCCATCCCTGTAGTGCCCAAGGCTGGGCTGGATGGGCCCCTGGTCTGGTGGGGGACAACCAGCCCACAGCAGGCATTGGAACTGGATGATCCTTAAGGCCCGCTCCAACCTAAACTGTTCTGTGATTCTATGACACGAGTCTCTCTATGCTTTAGCTGTTGGACCATTGAATTTCTGCTTTCTCTGTGGCATGGATGAGTCATTTTATTTACTGTCCGGTGACAATGGTTTCAGTGTGCTAAAAGTTAGTACAGCAGTGTTTTGGGATGTAAACTCTGCAAAGCTTTCAAACTTCCGACTAAAGGTGAATTTTATTTTGCTTCTGTTTTAAATTCCCTTTTACAGATGTGAGCAAAGGTGATCCCTGGGTTGAGGTTTCACCAAGGAAGTCTTGGTCTGGAATGTGGTTTAATGGCACAGGTGAAGATTGTTGAAAACTAGAGCATCTATAGGTATCAACTAAACTATCACCATGGGGAAAAATAAGTTTCTGAGAATCTAGAGATATATTTCTTTTTCCTTTTGCTTTCTTACAAGTAAGAATGTGTTTAAAATTATAAACTGCCCCCCTCCAAAGTGTGGGGGGGAATTTATTCAAAGCTCAAAACCGAAAGGAAACGTTTAAATGCTGATTCTTCCCCTCTGCCCTATTCAAGCATATGTTACTTGTGTTGCAAGGATTTTAGAAGACTTAAAAATTGTTGGGAGGACTGAAAATGCATGGAAATATTCCAGGGGTCAAGTATCAAAGTGTCCTCTCACAACAGTACATGCGTTTTGAGTAACTATGCAGAGTACAGCTTTTCTTAAAACAAACAATGCCTGGTCACTGGCTTGACTGTTACTTTTAGGGTGTAAGAAAAATAAATTAGCATAAAAATGGATATGACTATGCCATAAAGATTCAGGTTTGCTGTCTTTGTAATAGAGGAAAAATCTGTTACATCTTGATGCAGGAGTGCTAAGTCTTAATTTGGGGATTTTTATTGTGTGTTTGTATGAAGGAAACGATCTCCTCTATCTGTTCTAGGTGTCATTGATTAGAAATGCTGTGTGCTGACAAACATGTGGAATCCTGTGTTGTCAGAGTCCTTAACAGAGCTGAGCAGCAGCAGTGGTCTGAGCTCAGCTTACCATGGTGGGAAATGGTCATGAGGATCCACGGTCAATCTGCAGTTGGAAGATGAAGATACTCTGTTCTTATCTGTATCTTCTGGTTTTTAACGTTCGAGTACAAAGAAGTTGATGTTGTGAGTAATCACTACAGTTAATGTTTGGTTTTGAATGTGGTTCGCATATTTGTCCAATTTCTTCAGTGCTGAAAGTAATCTGTTATTAATTATGTGACCAACAAGCTGTAAGTACAGGTTTGCACGTAGAAGCTGATCATGTGTCAGAATCTTTGGCCCAAATGTGAAATACTAAAGGCACTCGCTCTGGAAGATGCTGAAATTTTACTGAGTTAACGTTTTCACGAGCTTCTTTGTGACTATCTTTTAGGTATTTTCTGATCTAGCATTGAAAAGTTATTTAGCTTAACTGCAATTAGGTGCTTTCATCCCAAATTTTTATTTTGCTATGCATGCCTCTCTGCCCCCCAACCCCCCTTTTTTTTTAACATGCGGTGCTACAGCTTTACTTTCTAAGTTTTATACGAGAAGCAGCTATACTTCTAAGAGTATGCATCATGTAAACCCAGCAGGATTTCCCATGTCTGTAAACTTACTGGATAGTTGAGCATTTGCTGACATGAGCTGCCAATTGTTTTCTGTCTCTTATAATACTCCTTTGTAGATCTACTGGTATCTGGTTTGTCCCTGCTGCATCTATACAATGCATTCCTTCATGTTTTGTGTAACATCTTCCTCAGTCATTTCTGTGTATGTAAATGCAGAAACTGGAAAGAGAAAATTCTGTTTGTGAATTGTCCCTCTTCCTGCCCTTACTTCTCCACCCTTCCAGTGTGGCTGGGAGGTTGGTCATGAGCAGGAACTCAGAACAATATTGATCACTGGTATCCGGGAATCCAGGGGGAAAAAGGCAAAAATGAGCAGTGGAAAACAATCTACGTGTTCTGACAACACAGATTTATGCTTTAAGACCCTTAGTATGGGAGTGCTGAATGTAGAAAAAGTAAATGAACATCTTGAGGTGCTGGTTGCAGAAGCATGGAAGCTAACTGCCACTGGAAGAGGCTTGGGTGTTGGTTTGTGCCTTTTGTTACTTGTTCAGTTATTTAAATCTCCCCTAATAGCGGTTAGCAACATGCAAGCAGGGTGAAGTCTGAACCCAGAAGGGTTTTTGTCTCCTATTATTTGCCTTTTTTTTTTTTTTTTTTTTTAAACTTGTCTAACTCAAAGGAGAATTACATTAAAACAAAGTATCTTTCACTGCTGACTGCTGTGGCTGTGTAACTCCTCTGGTCTATGAGTGATTCCTATTGATTTCTGCACTTAACATTTGCAAGTGCTGCATGTTTGTGTCACAATGTTCTGCTTTCTAACAATGTTTCAAGTAAGAGATAAGAACTGAAAAAAGGTAATTTAAAGTAATGTATTTAACGGGAAGTAGTTGTTTTAAGGTCCCAACTGAGAAGAGATGAATACTTCTGGTATGTCTCAAAACTTGTTTTGTTCCCCAAGAGTTTAGTGTAGAATGTTATCTCCCTTTTTATTTGCACAGTATCTGGCATACCAGTGGAGCCTAGAAATTCATAATGTTTAGCAAAACGAGGAAAGAAATCAAGTTTCACACGTTTCTGCTGTTTGCAGCGATAGCCTGATCAGCGTTTGCCCCTCAGCCTGCTGCCTTCCACAACTTTTACACTAGTTTTTAAAACAGCTTTCTGCAGCCATTTGTCCCCAGTTTCTGGTTGCCAAATGTTTTTTTTTGTTGTTGTTGTTGTATTTTTTTTTTTTTTTGCTTCTTGCGCAAACTAGTTGTTATTGCTGTGCTTAAAAGAGAGGGGTTAGATGAGTTTTGGAGGTGTATTTAGCAGCAGATGTATTGCATGTTGTCCTTTTTTGTGACAAGAATGCTGAAGAGTATTTAAGTGTATCCTTCAGCATTTGACAGGTGACCAAGCTTTTGTTTGTTTATGTATTTTCTAAAGCATTGAACATTTTGTTACGAAGGTAGGCTGATATTATTGCAAATAAATGTTTTTCATGGCTTTGATGCTTCATGTTGCTGTGAGAAAGATCCCTGTGCAGGGTTCAACAGATAATTGTGGAGAGCAGCGGTTCCAGTTTTTGTGCACGTGCTATCTATTTTGTAAATGAGCATTCAGCCATTTGTGTGGCTGTTGGTCTGCCTTTTAAAAGCCGTCCTGTGCATAACTTTCAAAACTCTTGTGAAATCTCAGGAATTAGACTGATGTTGTAAACTAAAAAAATTAGATAGACTTCCAGAATTATTTGGAAGGGGAAAATATATGTATATAAACTGAAGAAATAGCACGGCTCCTTGTCGGATGAGTAGGCTTTGCAGCTTTCCTCAGGTTTGTGAAAAATCAAAATGCAGTAACGTGTTAGACATGTGTGAGGAGGAAAAGAGAACGTATATTTCTAGCCCATCATAGAACTGTGCGTGGACTAACACAGAAGCAGGAAAAGAGCCTCAGAGATTCTTGCAAAACTGTGACAAAACTCCTTTGCAAAACCTGATGAACTCAGCTGTAGCGTGGTGGAATAAAACAAAATCAGAGGTAGGGAAAAAAAAAATGTCAACCTGTGGGACAAAGAGTTTAAGAAGCTGAAGTATTAAAATTCAAATCTAAAAATATGTGTAAATACGTTTTATAACTTAAGTAGAAAATAAAGTGAAACAGTATAAAATGAAGCTGATCAAGGAGTTTACAGGAGCGTTCCTGAAGATGACAAGAGATTTGGGGAATTCTACTGAAAATAGAAAATCCAGTTTTTTACCTAAGCCCGTACCTGTGTATTTTGGAATAAATAGAAAGTTTTTGTTTTGCATTTTTTAAAGCAGCTGTTTGGGTAACCTAGAGCATGAAGACCACGATGCCAGGTGGTTACAAGGCCTGCACACCAAGACTGGGAATGCAGTTGAAGCTAAAGGAGCCTTGCTGTTCCGCTAGGGCTTTAAGAAAACTTCAGGAGCATTTGACAAGTTCTACTCTATTCAGTGGGAGGAAAAGAGGAAATGTACTTGTGGTTTTTATGCTTTACTGAATGATTAGGTTTTAATTCAGCAGAAGTGTCCCAGAAGAACGTAGTGTATTTCTTTCTTACACTCAAAATAAGAAGCACCTATGGTAGAAAGAGAGTATTGTGGAAAACTTGCTACAGTGGATGTGAGAGCTTTCGAGTCTGACGGTTTAAGTAGCGAAGATGAAAGTGAGGACAGTTCTTGGGCAGGGGACTTCGAGAGGAATGTGATTCATGGGGCACAGTGACTGGTGTAATTACCAGTGCAGCTGCCGTAGTAACTTCTGCCAGTGCTAAAAAAGCCTGTCATGCCCCGTGCTCTGCTGGTTGGAGCCTAAGTGATAATGATGGCAGCAGCAGTGCCAACTTACATCGCTGTATGCGGATGGAGCTCTTTCTGCCAGGTTTCAAATTGATGTAGAACCTTCACTTCAGGGATTTCCTGAAGTGTTTACGCTGAGGAAAAACTCTGGAATTGGAGGTGGCCAGGTTTTGTTTTGTGTTTTCTGTAAAGAATAGCAAAAAAGTAGCAATACAGTGGGATTGAGTTAATCTGATAATGGGTAAAACCTGTCAAATTCAGGCAAGGAAAACCAAATACTTTAACGCCTTCAATTTTAACACTTTCAGCACATGAAGTTTTATTTTGGTAATAAATTCATTTATGTGAGTATTGTATTAAATAAGGCTTTTGAACTTTTTGCTGTGATAATACTTTCCAGTTGTCGTTCTGTAATATCTGAAACGTCTGACCTGTGGTTCAATGTTTGTTTCCAGTTAAGCCAAGAGATGCATTTCAGACCTGATCCGGGATGGAATTTGGGGTGAGGAGCTCTTAAAGCGTTGGGACAGAAGAGTGGGAAGGAACGTTGTGCTAAACCAGGCTTCTTTCTCATGTAAATGTCTAGACCAAGTGAGGAAAAGCTTTCACTAGAGAGTGATGGGAATTTTGAAATATTAACCACAAAATGTTATTTTCTGTCACTAATGTGCATCATCAAAACTCACTTCCGCAGCACTTGACAAATGCAGTTTACATTTAAAATTGAAGTGGATTGCCTCAAGTCTTGTATCAGTCTCGCATCGAAGATGGTAGAATTTCCTAGAATTCAGGAGCTCTGATACTTACTGTCAGAGCAATCTGTGTAACTGCCTAGCCCCGACATCTGCATTAGCAGGTCGTAACATTTCACCTGTGCAGTAGAAATAATCATTCTGTCCTATTTAAGAGAACACTTAGCTTCTTTCCTAGCTGTTCTAAGTATAAACCATAAATACATACACATGCAATGCTCCTGATTTCTTTCAGTCTTCCTTATCCTCTTCAAAGAGCTTCCAGATCTTGCTCTTTTCAACCTTTTATTTACCTTTCGTTTCGTCGCTGTCATTTCCATCTCCTGTTTTTAAGAGCCTGCCTCCCTCAGGTTGTTCGGCGTTCTTCACCAACTGTGTTTGTGTCTCGATTCAAGAAAGAGATGGAAGAGGGAATCACGAGTTCCTGTATCCAAAGGTATCAGAAGATGGTTAGCTAATTTATGAAAACATTCTGTAATCATTCCTCACTGTTGTTCCCGTTGACTGATGGTACGAGTTCTACAGGCTTAAATCCAGGCACCAGATGAGTCCTAAAATAACACTGCAGAGTTTCTCTTTGTGCTGCAACAGACTCCATGTGCTCATCCCAAGCGCCTGCTGACTGCAACCTGAGTGTCAGTAAGTACTGTAGTTCTGTGGCTTATGTGTCCAGCATGTATAGATGTATACACTGGGGCTCAGCCCTAATAAAATGACCTTTTTTGTGGAAGTTTTATTGCATATTGTCTTTGTCATAGGTGGCTATTAGTTTATGGAATGACAGTCACATGGCATTTTTGAAAATGCCGTTAAATATTAAGATTCTCATTTTGCTTGAAGGTTGTGGTTGCTTTTTGGTTTTAATAATGAAAACCTCAAGCCTGAAAATGGTAGTTCAGTCCTTTTCCCATGTCATCTTTGAGCCTTTTTCCAATATGGAAAGCAGGGCAAGAACTGATTATGTTGTAAAAATTAAAATAATCTCCGTTTAAAGCCTATGAAGTAAAAAATAGTTCTGGTTTTAAAATGAAAAATACTATTTTAGTTGTTATAAAAGGAGATGGGTTCACCTCAGAGCTGACTTTTTTCCCCCCTCAACAATTAGGTATTTACAGTCTCCAAAAGAGGTTAACAAATAGAAAAGAATAGTTCAATTGGAAGGGGCCAACAAAGGTAATCATGTCCCCATTTGCATAACCACCTCAGGGCTGACCAAAAGTTTGAGCAGGTTTTGACAGTCATTTAGTATTTTGGCTGGTTTTTTGTTTTTTGATGGTTTTGGGGTTTTTTTGTTTTTTTTTTTGCTAATGTGTGGAGGTGTAATGTGGTGTGTGCCCACTGCTTTTTTTGCCCAGTTAAATAAATAGTTCAGCAGTTAAACTCTGGGGTAAATCACAGGTGGTGATGGGTTATGAAACTCTTGTTTTAGCCAGCTCTTTGAGAGAGGATTCTGCAACTCGTCTAGTGGTTCAAAATGTCATTGAGGGAGAGAGAAATCTGAGCAATGGATTCATAACTGAATAATACCTGTGAGATGTACAGAGTAGGAGGAAGAACTAAGGCTGTTTTAAAGATGAGTAAATTGAGATGAGGTAAGTGATCTGCACATCACGTGGGAAACCTAGATGTATATACTTAACAAATCTGAACAGACCACAAATTTCGTATCTGTCTGAAAGTTCTTGGTGCTGCTTGGACATGCAGGCTGCTCTTTGCATGTGCCGTGTGCCTTCTGCCATTTTCACGCCCAGTTACAAAAATAGATGCAGCTGCTTTTGAGACATACAGGAAGAAAATGAAAATGTAACAAATCGAAGACTTGTGCTGGAATATGTGGGCGTTGTCTTTGTTCAGAGGCAGAGTGAAAGGGAAGGAAGCAAATTCTTTAGCCTGGAAGTTATCGAAACCAAGTTAGTTTTAAAGATAAAGTAGAAGGGCATTTCTAGAAACTTACAGAGCAGGATTCTTGTGTACCTGCACCACAAATGCCTTTAAAGGGGAAGTATTGTAATGGAATAAGTAGAATAAATTGGTGCAGAGGAGGAGGCTGAACACGTACTGGATGTGATGGCCTGGCTTGTATTAGTGATGGAATTGTTGCCATTGGCTTCATGAACATTTTGATTTTGGCTTGTAAGCTACATACAGTTCCACTTCTGTAGTGAGGATAAAGAACAATTAGCAAATTTGCACAGAAGCTGCTGGTAGATATCAGCCATGAGATCTAGTCTGACATTTAAATAAAGCTTAATTAAACATATGTTTTTCTGGAAATATTTGAGGATTTCTGGTGGTCACACTGTGGCGTTTTCACTTCTAGGCACACAGGGAGTTTGTGGGCAGCAAAAGCAGTTTGACAAGTAGTATTGCTCTGTGTCTTGTAAAGCTGTAGTTCAGCTGTGTTCAAGTCTATTAAAACAATGGTAGCTACAGGGGTAAGGCAGGACTTGGACAAGTAATGAGCAGTTTTACTTCAGTAGATGCTGGGGTGAGGGTCCCTACCTCCTTCCCATGGGAAGATACCCTAACCCAGGGAACGTTTCATGCAGCACTTTCATGGAGGCCTTCACAGAAAGATAAATCTCAGTATGCTTCTCCAGTGAAATATATTACACATTTGTTAGTTTTTGGGTAACAGCCAAATCATTCGTTGTCCCTCCCCACACACACTTCCATTTATAAATGAAGTCTTCAGTCTTTTGAATGTCATACAAAACTGTTGAAAACCAGACTTGAGCAATTGAAATTCAATTAGTTCAATCAGAGCGATTCAATTGACACAGCTGAGTTCTGCAATCTGAACAAAAGATTTTGCTGTAATTGTGTAGGAATATATAAATGCTGATATGATTGTCTTGTCCCCAGTCCTCCAGAAGGATGCACTGCATTTTAAAACTTACTGGCATGCACCCCACTTTCTACTTGATGCTTTTGTGGTGCTTCAGCCTCTTACAAAATTGGAGGTGAAAACAATCCAGGGGAATACAAGAAAGTGTGTTTCCTGTGGGCAAGCCTGCTGAATGTTAGGAATTAACATGTAATGTACTGCTAAATTTGGTGAATCCGTTTGGTCATCCTTTCTGTCTTGAGACAGATGATCTTGTAATATCCATTTGCAGATGATATTTCTGATGAATCATTTGAGGTTGTGATTCACAGGTCGACTGTGGTGATGTTCAAGTCAAAAAAAAATGAACTTTTTCTCAGAGCAGGAAGGGTTGTGCTGTCTGCTTTTCTTGACTCTACAGCTGTCAGTCTGCAACGCACAATAGGGTGCAAAGCCAACAAAAAAAGTTTACTCCCCAGTGTGAGAGACAAGATTCTCCACTAGTTAGAAGCAGAAGTTTCCTTAGTCATCTTGCTTCTGCCACGAGCAACCATGCTCTTAGACCTGTTTTCCAATGGTATTTGGGACTGGTTGCCACCAGTTTTTTTCTGCCCCTTCCTACATCTTTCATGACCACATCGTGTTTGTCCCTCTTTAGGTTTTCTGTAGGTGATGGAAGACCAGAGTCATTCATCTTGCTTCTCGTCTCCCTTGCTTTTGCACGAGCGTGAAACCTACGGTCTCACGCGCAGTTCTGGTGTTAGCCAGCTCTGTTTTCTGATGGAAGTTAAAAATCTCGTGTTGTCTGTGTAAATGAAGCACAAGCTTATGCATCACGTAATTAAAGTGGAGATTCTCATCTTCCTCTGCCAGTTCTCCTTCATCACTGTCTCAGGCACAGCAGATGAAACAGCCTTATTTGCTTATCATGCAAATTCAAATCAGGCATCGTCTGAAACAAGATCCTCTCTAATCCTTACTAGGGTTGTCTAGACTTCCATATTTCTATGTGAGATTTTAGAGATGAGATCCTTGGCCATCTGCACATGTAAAACTTCTGCAACGTTTCACGGTCTAATTAATCACTCCTTCCAGTGTTGTTTTCCCTAACATGATGGACTTCACTGAGTGTTACTCCATTCAGAGTGATGCTGTGGAGGGTGTTGTACAGGGTAGTGGTTTGATACTGCAGCCCTTTCTTGTGTTCTGCTCTCTTGCTTCAAATAGCAAGTATTTTTCTTTACCTTAGGTCCCAGATTGCAGTGTGCCAGCCTCTGTTGTCTGCCTGTCGCATTTAAGATCATTGTTTTCATATGAGGAAGAATATCACATAAACAGCCTCTTCTCCTAAGCAACCCTTAATTTTCCATTACTGTAACGATTGCAGAAGTCCTCGGAATTATCTGCTTCCATGCAGCTGGGACCATAAGTGTTGTCTTGCTGTTTCCTTGGACCTTCCTACCCATCTATTCCACTGTTATCTCTCGTATTATATTTTTGTGCCTGTTGTGGAATTTATCTTGTGTGTTTATTCTGTCCTGGGACCTGGCATGAGTCAGAGGTTAGACTTGATAGACATGATGGTAAAACAAACAAATATGGATGGAACATGAAAACATCAGACCTTGACTCACAAGTATGGAGAGTGAGCTAGTCCATAATTCTGTTCAGGACAGGGTCAGCCACAGTGTTCTTAACAGATGTTTCTGTGGGCTGCTCTTGGAGCTACCTGATAATGGAATTTCTGCTCCCCCCAAATTAATTCCCTTACCTTGCTGTCCTTGCTAGTCATATCGTCTGACCTGAATCTTCCATTTCTTTTCATATGGGGGACGAATGGGTAAAAGGTAATTCCTTTTGATATTGTTAATATTTAGTTTAAAGTCCTTACAGATTTTGTGGTTTCTTTGTCAGGCCAGCCACCTCTGTTTCTCCAGCCTCTCCCTGTATGCTGTTTTCTGAACAGATGGTTGCTCTTTCTGGCTTTCTGGCTGTAGCCTGGATCAGGCAGGCTTTCTTAGGGCACAGCATTCAAAGCTGTGGGTGCTCTACTCCAATGAGACCTAGGTTATGTTTGTCTTTGTTCCCCACAAAGTGCAGTGCTGCTGTCAAACTGAAAAAATAACCACTGTTGACTCATGCTCACCTGTAATTTCTCTGTAACCATACTTTTTTTTTTCCCTACAGTCTTCCTTCTGTCTGGTATTTGTGGCGATTTGTGGTGGAAGTAAGTTGTTGCAGTTATTTCTCAACGAGGATCTGAGTCTGGATGGTCAATGTGTTAAAGCAAAACTGTGTGATCAGCACAAGGAAACTGCATGCCTTCGTACTGGAAACACAACTGGAAAACAGCTGAGGCTGTTCAGAACTCTGTGGTGGGATATAAGGCATCTGATTTTTTTTTTTTCATGATGTCTTGGATTTATCCCTGCAGTAGCAGTATCTGTTATATCAAAACCCATTACTTCTTTGACATTTATCCCTGAGGTAGTGTAGGTAGAAGGAGGAATTTTATCCTTTTTCAACTTTCACTTTTGTGAACCTGAGCAAAAGTGAACCTCCCGTGTACTTGATGACATCCATTACAAAGGTAACCTTAGTTGTTCTTCTCTGGACTTGTTCCTTGCTAGCAAGAATAATTAGATATTATCCCACTTTTCTTAACTATCTCGTCCTGGGCCTCGTTTATAATGTGAGGGATCCCAGTTTCATTGCTGAATCTTGAATTTTAGAGACAACGTGAGCAAGTGTAACTGTATCAGATGCTTTGAAGAGTGCAGGCCAAGTGGCTGAAATCTGTTCTTCTTATCCATGCAGCTCTGAGTGCTGGGGCAGCTGAGGAGCATGCTGTGCCAGTACCAGGCCGAACAAAACCTCACCAGGATTCTCAGACTGATAAAAACAATCCTGGAGGAAATGGAAAAAAAAAGTCTGAATAGAAGAATTTCTTGTTATTAATTGCTATCTGTATCGGGTGCAGTACCACTATTCTAGGCCTTGGAAAATGACATGTTATTTCCCTTTCCTTTTAAATATGACAAAAGCAAGCCTAGGACTAAGTAGTAGATATTAAATATTGAATATTCCAAAAGGATTTGTCATCTGCTAAACATAAAAAGACTTTTCTCCAAAAAGAAGAAGGCTAGCTAGGCCGTATATATTTGTTTTTCTCCGTACAGGTCGTGTATTCCCACTTCAGCTTAAACTAGATAAACAGTTGAGTAAATGGAAGCACTGCCCCTTAACAGAAATGCTATTACTAAAAGCAGTAAGTGATTTAATCAAATGAGTTTCACGGTATTCACAGTTCACCCTCTTGTGTGCTAGAGTTCAGCATTGTACAAACAGGATCAGAAATTCTTTGCTTACCTAGCAGCAAATTGGCTGCTTAGTCAGATACGCAGAGCACGCTGTTGAGCATACAATGCCGAAATAAAGTTTTGATAATTGAGCTTTCTTTTATGGCATCGTTTGTTGCGGGGTCAGATTTTTCGGAGAGCAGCTGTACAGAGTCCCTCAGCGTGCTGCGTGTCTTCTGCATGGAGCTCAAAGCACAGATCTTCACACTGCAGTGTATGGTTGGAGATGAGCTAGGGAAATATTCAGAGGCTTCCAATGTTATTCCTGCTTATGTGCTGCGTTTCTCTTTTTAAAAATTCCCAGAGCTTGCAATATATGGTGTGTATTTAAAAAGCCCCACGAGGAGGGGAATAAAATACATTTTTCTTTCTTTTCTCCGTACTTCATGAATAGCTCCTTTCTTGAAAACCACAAATGATGGGACCTTGTTTATTTTCTTACATCCATTTCTGCTGTTTTCGCGGTCATCTTAAAAATGTTCTGTTTCTGTCATTGTTCCTTAAATATTTGCTTTCCTATCTCAGATGGCCTTATGAATGGAAACCCATAGGAAATGAATGTTTGTGTTTATTAACGCTTTAACTTCTGCTAGTTAAGAGCTCTGGAAAACAGAGCAGTATGGGCAAAACATGGAAGAGCTGCATTTTGAAATGCTGTACGTGCAAATGCTTGGCCACCATCTGTTTTCTCCAGGGCTGCTCCGTGAGTCAAGTAGGTGTTCAAAACTGACCACTGATTTGAGTGAAGATAGATACAAAAAGCATCTGCTGGCAGCTGTGGGATATCTTAACTAGAGGCATCAGAAAGCACAGTGAGTGTGGATGAGAATGCATGTTGGTAAAGAAAGGTGGGTGTTCACCTGGGCAGAGTCAGGCTCTGAAATACAAAAGGCTGAATTAGCATGTGCAGGTATGTGGAACTGCATTCCAATGTGTGTCCTCACTC
This sequence comes from Numida meleagris, assembly GCF_002078875.1. Classification (NCBI taxonomy): domain Eukaryota; kingdom Metazoa; phylum Chordata; class Aves; order Galliformes; family Numididae; genus Numida; species Numida meleagris. Next base: position 19,016,034 of record NC_034417.1, read on the forward strand.
ACAGTGACCGAGCGAACCGAGCTCCTGTGTATGCTAGACTTGTTTCACTGTGCCTGAACCTAATCCACTCAGAAGTTCAGGATAAATGATTATACAAAGGGGAAGAAAAATGACCTGAGCGTTTGTATTCTGTTTGTATTCAGCAGTATGTCTATGAGATTTAAAAAATATATATATTAAGTTTCAGATGACGGGTTTCTGCATACAGGTTACTGAAGGTAAAGTCTGGTATATGGGAAAAGTCAGTGCAAGGAAAGTACTTGTTATTGTGATAAATTTAATCATTTTTTTTATTCTGTGAGGTTGAAAAAAGAAAAAAGGGATTCTGGTATGATATTTACTACCTTGGGTGAATACTGGAGAGGGATTTTTGTTCCTCTGAGATGAAGACAGTGGCTCAGCAAGTCATGGTTTTCACAGACACCAACCAAACCTTTTCCCCTTGATCTCATCTTCAGCTCGTGCCAGCCTTCCCCTTCCTTCTGTAAAGACTCATGTCTTTCTCTTCATCTCTGACTGTGAAGGAAGCACGGGTGCGACTTACAGCTAGGAGCAGGAAATGAATTTAAGCAAAGGGAAGTGCTGCTGGGATAATATATACATTTCTGCGAAGGGCTTCTATCACAAATTCATCTCATTCATATATGATACTCTATGATTATATATGAATTCCGACAAAGAGAAGAGGAAAGGCAATAAAGGAAGTACAGAAGGATTTGAATTAACCAGGGCATCCTATTCAGAACCTCAAAGAGCAATAAAAGGTCTGCACTACTGAATAGACAAAGTAAAATAATCTGAGTGTAAGTGCAGTCCTGTGGAATCGTGGTGCTCCAAAGGGGCTGTGAGTGGGGTCCTGCCATCCTGTTGCATTGCTGCCCGCTCTCCCCAGGCTGTTGTTTGCTCAAACCAAACCCAAGGTTAGGAAAACACATGCTGCTGTCGTGAGGTAAATGCTGGGCAAGCAGTCAAACGAGGGAGGCAGATCCAACCACGTGCTGGTTATTGAGGCCCCCTGCTCTTTGTGTTTCATTGCTGGGATTGCAGGCAATGCCTTGGAATAGTGGAGCAGAAGCTGGTTGTTTGGCTGGTGAAACAGCTGGGAAGAACCACTTTGGGGTTAACCTAGCACTGCCTTGTGTTGTAGAGCATTTTTTCTTTTGATGTAGTAATAATCATACCTGCTGCTTAATTTGTTCACTAATAGGAATGAGTACATGTTTTATCCTTTCTTTTAAGGTAGAATAGTGAACACTAGCTGTGTGTTTGGTCAGCATTAACTGTCACATTGTGTTTTATCCTTAGTTATTCTTGTTTCAAGGCAAGTATATGTGACTCTGCCATTAGCGTGGCTGTAACTGAGCCCTAAAATGGAACTGTTGCCTACTGTGCATAGCCAGGTAGTCCAAAACCAACAGCAGAATACTCTTGTCTTTGTGTAGATGACTGTGGCTGTATGGTGAACGTCACTTATGCTAAAGTGCTTTTAACTTGTTGCCCAACAAAAAAAAAAAAGTGTTGCGGCAGCACTTTGTTAGCATATCCACTGCTGTTTCCAGGATCTTATCTTATGTTTTTGGCTCTGGAATTCTGCATCTCTGGATTTCTAGAAACTGGATTTGTTGCCCTTCCATGAATTTAGTAAATATATATCGCAAAACAGACTTCATTTTGTATTTTCCCCGGGGACTCTGTGTATACAGTACAGGATAAGTTTTGCTAGCTGTACTTGATTTTAACAAGTCGGAGTAATTGAGAATAAGGTAAAATCCTTAGTGTATACCAGCTTGGACCAGGAGGTATTTGAGTGCTGTGAAGTTTGGATGGAAGAAAGGCTTTTCGGTCTGTCTTATATTTTAAACATTATTTTACATAAATATGTTCCTAGGATTTTTGCTCTGAAATTTCTCTTTAGCAGCGCTCCCTGATTTGCACCTGCGTTTCCTCAGCAGGACTAACCAGCTTTCTGCTTTGTAATGTTACTGTTAGAAAGTGCAGAGGTAGTGATAGGTAGCAGTACTATCGCTTTCTACAACTTTACCATTCCACTGACACCAATGTTTGACACGCACGAGATGCGAGAGATCTGGGAATTGAGCATCATCTGGAGCAGCACTCAGCTGCAAGCAGAAAGAAGGAATGAAGTGATGGAGCAGTCTGAGTGCTGGTGCGTGCTGAGGTTTCTCCAGGCATGGCTTGTGGCCCCTTGCCCCAGAAGAGGTGTATGTATGACCTAAAGAGGCACTGGCCAGCTCCTAGGCTCCTCAGCAGGCTGTGACACCCTCTCAAGAACGTTCTGCCAATGAATATGCTGATGATAAAGTGACTTTTACCTTGCATTTCACCGGGGAAGTGTGTTGTCAATCATTACCTTGCTGGGCTGGTTTAACGGGGTGGAGATTCTAGGAAAACTGGTGGGACTGGAACTAAGTCATACTCCTTCAGTATTAAAATGGAGCTAGGCTTCTGAATTAAAAGTGGTTATTTGCCTAATTTCCCTTCAGATGTTCTAATATACACAGGGATCCAAGGCTAATTCTCTGCTGAATTGCTTTTGGTTGGCTCAGATGCAGATCTCAGAGTGGGAGGAGGGCAAGGAGTGACCTGTGGGTGGGAAATGGGCTACGTAGGAAACTTGGGAGTCTTTTAATCGCTTCCTTCTAAAATAAACTAATGCATTTGTAATATTTTCTTTGAGCAGAGTTTCCTGCGGCTGATATCTGTTCTGTGGGCTGTTTGCTTTGTCCAAAGATTTCTAAACCTTCTATAGACCTAACATACTATTTAGGAAGACGTTGTCTTCCTATTAGCTGCGTGCTGGCCGTTGCCATCCTCCCTTTTGTTCCTTATGGAACCTTTGCTCCCTTCCTCATCCAAGCAGGCTCTCCAAGAGCGCGGTTTGTACCTGGGACGTGGACGGGCCAGGACAGCAGAGCACCAGCAGGCACTTGGCAGAGATGCCAGAGAGCTCCCTTGGTGGCCCAGGAAACCCATTTCCTCCGAGCTGCTGAATAGCAGCTGTTTCCTAACAAATTGCTTTGTTTGTCAACGCGGGGTACTTTGTAGCACAAAGGCCCGCAGGAGATTTCAAGCAGGGGCAAGTGACTTGAGAGGCTTGAGAGTGGATGTATTTGCTGCAACTGGTGCCATCCTTATGTTCCTGCTATCTCAGATTCCTGCTTCAGATTGGAGATCTCTATAGGTTCATTAGAACACGCTCTTTACTAGCACATTAAAAGTGTCAGGCGTATGTTTATCAGATGTAGGGCTGGTCTAAGCACAATAGTGCAGGCATTTAGGCATAGTAGTTGTGGTTTTATGAACTGTCAGTGTTTGTGCAAATGTAATTACCCAGATACAGGCAAGCTTAATGAATGAACTGGATTTCTTTCAAATAAACTTAGTCTTATCAGTACAAAATCCGTGCTCAGGCAAACCTTTACTCTTGCTAGTTATATGGTGTTACAAACGTGGGATGTACTCTGCAAGGTGTATCATCGAAATGCTTTCCTTAATCACGAGGAAACTGAGGAGATGGTATGAGGCACTTCAGGGAAAAGTGGTGTAGAGAGGTTTTGAGGTGGTTTTCTTGTTTGTTTGTTTTTGGAGTGGGAGAATGCAGGGCTCTAGATGTCAAGGAAGAAGCGTGCTTGGCAGGCAATTCAGAGATTGTTTCAAGTGTACCAGAGTGGCATTGCCAGTGCTAAGTATCAAAGCTGGCCTTTTGCATCCAGTTTCCAATAAACCCTGTGCAATACAGCTGTAAGCACTGGCGGTGCTGCTACCGCCTGACTGTGATATTGGGCCTGATTCAACTCTGTCTGCCACTCATCCTAAAGGAATAATTAGCTGTGTTTTAATATAACTGAGCAATAGGTAGACCAAAGCCTGCACTACCAACTCGCAACAAAAATAAGTTATTTTGAGAGGGATGTGTTTAAAAATCCCACTCTTTTCTCTGCCACCTTCCCTCCAGCTGCTTTGCTGGTAGCACGAACCTCTTGGGGTCCCATTCTTGCTGATTTGTTTAGAGGCTGGAGTGATCTGAAATACCTGGATAGAAGTTTCCAACCGAAACATCTGTTTTTTAAAAATGAACGTGTGACGTTTCGGTAACGTTTGGGGAAAACACGTAAAATCCTCACAAACAAAAAAACCAAGTTTGGGTTTGCCTTTCCCACCTCATTTTCTAGTTGATAGCGTAGTTTGCCTTTCAGACTCCTGACGCTGCTCTTCTCAATCCCTCGGGGTGCATCACGCTTCAGCAGTCCCAGCTGGGTGCTGGGTTTTGGGGTGAACTGCCGACAGCTCTCAGCTACCCTGCAGCTTCTTCCCTGTGCGTGCGGGGCTGCTTTGCAGGAGCTGCTATTGCCGGGTGCTCAGCGTGCTGCTGCAGGCTGCTGTCAGTGCAGTGCCAGGCTCTGGTCCTAGCAAGGACTGCGAGGCAGAAGCTCGGGCTTTCTGGGCCATTCTGTTGCATATTGTAGTAGATCTATTTTGTAGTGCTAAAGCAAAACTTTCCCTTTCCCATGCGGTTTTCATTTTGTTCTGCAATATCAACTTTGCATCCCGATTCAGAAGTAATTAGAGCTGGCCTGGAACGGGATTCCTCTTCTAACGCGTGTATTTCCCCTGATTTTCATGGGGCTACTCAGGTAAGGTTAAACAGCTACACAGTGATACTGAGCTCACAGCTGCAAGTCTGTAACAGGTTCAAAGCATCCGGCCAGACTGTGGATAGTGAATTCTGGCTATAATGAAATAGTTGATAACTACTGGGGAAAGAAGGTATGGCTGAGTTTCCCTTCTGATTTTCAGAGGCAGCGGTTTTTTAAGGGGCATCGATTGCCTTTCCCATTGGAAATTATTTAGAATCCTTCTGTAAACGGTCGGTGGTGTTACGCTGGGCCGCACTGCTATGTAATGATACACCGTGCCCGTGGATCTGGGGGCTGCCCCAGGAACCCCGAGTGCTGACGCAGGCAGCCCAGCATGGCAAATCCCGCAGCTGTGCTGCTGCCGCCTGACCTTGGCCTGCTGCCTGCTGCGCCTCCAGCCCCAAAGCTCCTTGGATCTCCTTGGCTTGCCTGGATCTCCAAAAATCTCTTGACAGGTGAAAATGGCTTACTTTGAAGTCCCTTGGAGAGGCCGATTCCCCTTTGGTCTGCAGTGCACTGCACCAGTGCCTGCCTTGCTGCTCATGTTTGTTTGCTCCGAGCCCGGTGCCTCTACTGTGCTCTAAATATTCCTCGTTTAACGAAGCAAAGTTCTTTAATTACTATCTTTCTTTCTGGAATGCCACGTGGTCCCTTGGTCTTTTGATACTATCAGACTGAAAGGGAGAAGAAAATCCTTTAAACAATTTTCTGACTCCCTCTAGAGGATTTCCTTCCGAGCCCAGGAATGGCTGCGCAGTGGGAGCAGCAGAACCTTGGCTCCCTGTGCCTGCACAGCCGGGTTTCAGCGCAGGTTGCATCTTTTCCAGTTCCCACAGCCTGCTTTTCTTTTCCTGTCAGTTCCTGCTAACGTCTCCCTGATTTTATTCCCACTGTTCTTTAAATATAAACGCTCACAGTCCATTTTTCCTTAGGCAACACAGGCTGGGCACTCTCTGCCAAAGAATCCCTCTGCAGTCGTTGCTGCGTGGAGAATGGCTGTTTTCACGTGTACTGATTCCTCTGGACCAAACTTTGGGGATGCCCCTCAAGGGAAAACTTACATCTCTCCTATCCCACTGGTGACATCCCAGTGCCTGCTGCAGCGGGGATGATGGCTTCTTTTCCCCCTGTCATACTGAAGGGTGCCCATAGGTTGCTTGCATTCCTGCAGCAGTCCTTCCTCTTGCTGCCCATTGTGTCATGCCCCACCTGCTGAAAAATGCCATTCAAGCCGAGCGGGTGATGCGGCTTCTTTACAAAGGGCCCAGGAGGAGTGCAGAGCTTTGTGATAGAGCATCCTAACGTGGGCCCTCAGAAAGGTGCTAACTTTGTGCCTGTGGAAAGAAAAATCCTCTGCATGAGCAGTTTCTGGTGAGTGTTTAAATAAGGGATTCACTCCTCGTTCCAGATGCATTGCCTGTTTAACCATTCAGTCCCCATCGCTTGGATGTCTGACATTAGGGGACTGCTGTTGCAGCGGCAGGAACAAGCTGTCCCAGCTCTCTGTGCTTCCCCTTCTTGCCTCAAAATTCCTTTGTTCTCTTCCTCACCACACAGCCGTGGGTCAGGGCTAGGAGCTGGGTTACTGCTGTGCTGAACCATGCTCGTTTTGGTACGGGTTGCAGCCACCCCTCATTTCCTAAAGGATTGTTAACCAGAACAATCGCCTTAACAGCAGATGAGGGCCAGTATCATTGGAGGGAGGTGATCCTCCCCCCTGAGGCCACATTTAGAACACCGTGTCCAGCTCTGGGCTCCCCAGTTCAGAACACACAGGGGTCGCCTGGAGGAGGGCCGCAAAGATATACAGGGCCTGGAGCATCCCCGGATGAGAAAAGGCTGAGTGACCCGTGCCTGTTCAGCCTGGCGAAAAGACTGAGAGGGGATCTGATCAACGTTTATAAATATCTAAAGGGAGATGTAATAATCATTCCATCCCTCTTTGAACGCACTCGGCAGCGCAGCACCCGGCGGTGCGCCCAGCGCCCTGACCTGCAGCGGGAGAGCGCATGCTCCGCTCCACGGCGCGGGGCCCAACGGGCAGCACCGCCCCGCACCGCCCCGCATTGCATCGCCCCGCACCGCCCCGCATTGCATCGCCCCGCACCGCCGCCATGGCGCTGGGGCTGCTGCTGGGGCTGGGGCTGCTGCTGCTGCCGCCCGGCGGTGAGGAGCGGCCGGGGCAGCCCGGCTGTGCCGCTGTGCTTGAGGGAGGGGCCGCTTCGCAAGGGTTATGGCGGCGTTACCGAGCCCGGCGGTGTTAGCGAAGGGCAGCGTTTTGCTTTCGGAGCTCTTGGTTTTGTTTGCAGCTCCGTGACTGGCTTTCGGTTCGGGATGAACCGCGAGGGCTCTGCCCGCAAAGCTGTCGGATGGGCTGCTCATAGGGGCTGGTAGCGACGGGACGAGGGGAAATGGCTTCAAACTGGAAGAGGGTCGATTTAGACTAGGTATCGGGAAGGAATTCTTTACTGTGAGGGCGGTGAGACGCTGACACGGGTTGCTTGGAGGTTGTGGATGCCCCCTCCCTGGAAGCACTCAAGGCAGGGCTGGGTGGGATTTGAGCAACCAGTTCTGGTGGGAGGTGTCCCTGCCTACAGCAGGGGGTTGGAACGAGACGATCTTCAAGGTCCCTTCCAACCCAAACCATTCTGTGAGTCCATGATCTGCCAGCGTTGGTATCTCAGGGAAATGCGGAATCAGGAGATAATGTAAAGTGTTTTAGGTTGAGCAGTTACCGTATGACAGCCATACCTTTATGGCCTGGTGTTGCCTTTGTCGTATTCCCCTTTGTGTTTCATTCATTCGGGAGCCTCTCAGACACACAGTCCCTAACTGGTCTCGCTGGGCTGTTCTCCCACAGCCACCTCCTGCACCCAGCCTGCTCAAGGAAACGTTGTACAGGACAGCGACCATCAAATCCAGGCGTCGAACAAAGATCCTGGCATTCCTGTTGTGCTGAGTGACTTTAAACATTTTTTTCCCCCTTTTTTTTTTTTTTTAGCATGGCAGCATAACTTCAGGGCTGAGAAGCACACGAAGGTAATGCTACTGAGGGGGCACTGAAACAGAGCTGTATTTCTTTGTGCTTATGGAGGCTCTTTGAATGGGGAATCTTCTCTCCCCGTTTGGGTGGGCATAATTAGTGACCTTGTAGGGCACATCCCATCAGTGCAATGTGCCTCATTTCTTTAGTTTTCCTAGTCTTAAAGTCAAAGTTTTTTCTCCCAAATTGCTCCCTGTTCTGACGCTGCTGTGTGCACCCACCAAATCCCTGTGCTCTGAAAGTATCGGGGAGCTTTGCCCTTGGTTTTTATGGGAGCGATGTCAAGGGGGACAAAGAGGAGTCCCAATGGGTTCTCAGTGCAGAAAGACTTGCACCAGTTTTATTTTGAAGTCTGCAAGGTGCTTATTTCTTGCTCGCAGAGAGGAGCATTTTCCCCGGGTGACACTTTTCATGGCGTGTCACTTGGTTTTGCCAAGCCGCGCTGCTGGGATTCTAATGGTGACGTAGGAACAACAGCCGTTCACTGTTTCCTGATCTCCTGTTTTTTTGAACTTAATAATGAGATTTCTGTGGTTTTCAGAAGTTTGCGATACGCTGTGGGTTCTGTGACATTTTATGATAGCCATTAGTCGTGAGTAACTTTGTCCTTCTTTGGAGAGAGAAGCTTTGCTGCTTTCGAGATGCAAGAAGTTCAAAGCAACGCAGGGAGCATTTTCACACTTGTACAGTGCCCTTACATAACCTTTGAGTTATGCTTTCTTATTCATGCTCTAGTCTCCAAAACTACTCAGTTGAATGATGGAAGAACATTCTGTGTACGTGTAGGGCCAGCTGGCTTCATTGGGGGTGCTGAGTTCAAGCAGTGGTAGGTTCACATCCCGAGCTCTGCACATGTGGAAGCATGGGCATCTAGTTCTTGCACCCCAGCATGCAGCAAAAACAAACCCAACAAAGTATAAAAGCAAAGAGAAAATTAAGTTGTTCAGTTAAAAGTGTTTTCGAGTTGGAAGTAGACGTTCTTGAACTTGAGAAAGCTTATGTTATCCTCCACGTAGTGCACGTATGGGAGAAGCGAACTGTGAGTTGTGATTATGGTGAAGAGACATTCTCAAATATACTGTTTTTTTTTTTTCTTGGCCTGGTCTGACTGCTTCATTCCTAGAAGTAATAACCTCAACTTTGGGTTTCCAGGCCTTTCTAGGCATGAGGTTCTGATGAAAGTCATCTCCCTCCGCTCCGGTTTTTTACAGTAATTTGTCTTAATTTGAACCTAAAACTCTGATGGGATGATATGGCCATGAATAATATCACTGATGTGATTGAAGTTGTTCTTTGTGTCTGACAGCTGATGGTGACTCCATATGGATCGGCAGAGATGTCGGATGAGGACTCGGTCAGTGCCGCAGGCCTTGGTAAGGACTTCTCCCTTTCCCAGCAGTGATCCAGCAGGGAAGCACATGGCTCAGCTGTGTGCTGCATGGGAGGACCTTCTTCAGACCAAGGGTCCTTTGGGAGGGCTCCTTGTGCTCGCTGGGACGTGAAAGCTGCAACTTTCAAGAGCAGCATGGGAAAGCTCCATTCCAGCGTAGAGAGAGTGTGAGCTGGAGAATTCACTGCATCATTCATCCGTTCAGGAAAGCAGGGTCACCACCCAGCATGGCAGCACTATTGTATCTTCTGCAAATCTGAAGAGTACAGTCATTCTGGAAAAAGAGTGTTTGTACTGAAGTTTGTGATCTGTGATGTGGGTTGGAGGGTGAGCAAAGCAAACACACACACATTTGCACGAATGCACAGCGTAAGAGCCGCTTAATTCTCTTTGCAGCATCTCAGACAACCCCATCCAGGCCAGAAGCAGCTGCAGAGGAGGAAAGCTTGGGGCACCTGCTGGCTGCTCTGCAGCACGCCATGCGAGGAGCTCAGCGCTCAGCGGGGACGGCCGCCCCCAGCCCTACCACCACTGCTCCTTGTCTGGAGGCATGCAGGAGGCGTGCTGAAAAGCAGAAAGGAGCAGGGAGGGGCACGGTGACAAGAAAACCTGCTCTGTCAGCAGTGCCATCCCTTCTGCCCCAGCCAGGTATTTCTGTCTCTTTGTGCGGTTTCGAGTCCCCGCAGCTGGCGGCAGCCATGGCAGAGCTGGCCTCGGCGTTCCAGACTGCGGGTGCAAAAAGGGAGAATGACATTCTTGACCAGTTAAAGAATGGCTTCAATGACATCTTTAAAGAATGTTTTTAAAGGAGCCGTGCTAAAAATCGCACTTGAAGTTCCGTAACCCCAACCCTACTGCCAAATGATGGAAAAGGTTGCACGAGTAAAGGTGACTGCTCGGTGGGCTTCTCCAAACTTTAGTGGTTCATATGCGTGTACAGGAGATGGCCGCCCAAGGCAGTCACACTGAGAGCATTTTCAGTTCCATGCCAACGTGCTGATAATAAATTGGCTCCAGCAATTTCTCTTTCTCTCACGTTGTGCTTTTTTTTTTTTTTTTTTTTAATTTTTGATGGGCATGTTTTCATTTCTGATCGTTGGAAAACAAGTTTTTACTGCTAGGTATTGCACGGTCCTATTTTCATTTTCTGCCGCCAGGTGCCAGCTTTTTGGAGCCGTACGTTATGTCTGTTTTCTTACTGTTGCTTTCGGTTTGGTTTTAGTTCAGTTCCTTGAAAGTTTCTGCCAACTATTGCTCTTCCTTGAACCTCAGTCTTCTGCGTGGGCTCGGGGTGGAAGATGGGAGCTCTCTTCCCTTTTGACATAGAGGCACCTTTAAGCTCAACCTGTTCACAAGTGTGGTTTTGAGTTCAGTAGCCAGGACATCCTTCTTCATCCCTTTTCTTCACTGGAATGGAGGATCCACACCATGATTACGTTTGAAGTTTGGCATATTCGGTTGAAATGTTTCCTTAAACCTTTCTCTTCTGCTGCTCTATGAAAACTGAAAGTGCCGGGCTGCTGGCTTAAACCATTGACATCTAAGGTGCGTCAAAGTAAATGGTTCCAGGGGATAAGAATGTGACGTGGAGATGGTAAAAACGGTCCAGGAAGGAGATAGGGTCGGTGGTGTGATCCATCAGCAGTGGCACTCTTGGTAAGGGAGATGAAAGCTCAGGTCAGTGAGGTGGGAGCTGGGCTGCTGTGGGACAGTTCTGAAACACGTGGGGTAAGGAGTGAGAAGTCAGATCTGTGGTCTCCTCTCGGGGCAGCTGCAGTGAGCCTGCCTGGCTTCCCACCTGGAGCCCTGTGCACAGAGATGGACTTTTTGATCGCGTGGAAGAGGTTCCTTCATTTTTGCTTACAAAGGAGTGAGATAATTGTCCGTACGTAATTTACTCGCGGAAGAAAAGCCCTCAAGAAGCTGACGGCTTGGGGTTTTCTTCTTTTCTTCTTGATGTGGTTTGTCTGCAGTTAGCAACCCGTGTTCCTGCAGTGGGTCACCGAGGCTGCAGAGCAGGGGAATAAGGGGCAGTGAACGCAGTGAATGCATTTTGAATACAAAATCATGGGTGCTGTGTGTGCGACCAATGGTCTGCAGTGCTTTGGGTGAACGGCCGCATCGCTGCCTGCAAGGAACCTCTAAAGAGCTCTGCCTTTAAAGAACCTTCAAACCTGCCCTTTTATTTCTCAGAGCATTTCGACGGGGATCCATACGGCAGTGTCAGAGTAGCTCTAAAATAAGGAGGTAATTATGGAAACGTCACAGCCAGATGCTCCTTAATGGTTCCGTTGAAAACCATTTTTGTTTTAATTTGACATGAAAAGCTTTCGCAGGACTGAATTAACATAAACCTTTAAAAAGGGGATGAAGGGACTGCGCCTCCTCGGGGAGAGCTCTGGGGCTGAGCACTGGCTCTGTGGGCACTGGGAAGGGGAGCTGCATCCACGTCTGATTGAAGGTGAGCTTCAGGGTCCGGGCTGTGGAAGCGTGCCATCCTCCCAAGACAAGGCCTTGTCGTTTTTCTCTTGTGTTTTATACACCTTTATCTTTACTGCTTCGTAGAAACATTTGGGTAAAATCTGAACGGATTGATAGCGAAGTCTTTGTAGATACAGTTTGTTGATACATGCGTACCTGCACTATTTCTTGCCTTAATGCAAAATGCTGATAGTTGACAAATACAAAATCAGATTGATTTTTTTTTTTAAAGGAGATTATATTTTGTGGATGGTACTTTAGGTTGCTGTGTATTGGTGGATAGCTGCTCCAGGTGCTGCAGATCTGGCAGCACCCAGCTCCATGTGCTCGCAGCCTGGAGCAGCAGCGTGTGTCCGGGCCTCTGTGGTTTATAGCTTTGCAGATGAGATGTGTGGATAGCAAAGTGACTCAGTGCAGGGAAGCTGGGGTACAGGTGGGCAGGTGGTGATGCTCAGCAGCACTAGGTGCCATCAGGCTCAGCAGAATGGCTGGGTGCTGCCCAGGCTCCCCAAAGCTCCCAGCACCTCCATGCTCCCTACTCTCCCATCCCGCTGCTCGTCCTGCAGGCTCCCAGTGCCATGAGCGCGGCCGAGGACGCAGCGTGGCTGCATTGGGTGACGGAGCGGTTCCAGAGCATCGCGGGGCAGGATGAGGAGATCGGCCTGGAGGAGTTCAAGGCAGCCCTCCAGGTGAAGGAGGTGAGTGCTGGACCCGGCACCGCACTCATCTCCAGCAGGGTCACGTCCCACCCCCACAATTCTGTGATGCTGTGATTGTATTTAAAGAAACACAAGCATGAGAGAGAAACCCAGCAGCTCCCTGCAGCAAGCAGCAATGGCAGCCGTGGGCTGAGCACTGCTGGCAGTGGGAGCTCGCTTTGCAGCACGGGGTCTGGGTCGTGCGGAGCATCCCGCAGCCCTCCCAGCACGTCCCTCCCCCGCAGTCCTTCTTTGCAGAGCGTTTCTTTGCGCTGTTTGACACGGATGGCAGCGGCACCATCAGCCTGGGGGAGCTGCGCAGCGCCCTGTGCCTGCTGCTGCGCGGCACCGCTGCCGACAAGCTGCGCTTCCTCTTCCAGGTCTACGACGTCGATGGTGAGAGGACGGCTCAGTGCACCTAGTTCTGAATAGTGCTCTTTTGTCCTTCTGGCACCGTGGCTGGGGGCTTTGAGGCTGGGTTGTGAGGTGCTGCTGCTCTCCCCGCAGGCAGCGGCTCCATCGATGCGGCTGAGCTGCGCCTGGTGCTGCAGGCCTGCCTGCACGAGAGCGCGATCTCGCTGCCGCCGCAGCGCCTGCACGACATGGCCCAGGTGCTGCTCGAGGCGGCCGACAAGGATGGCAGCGGCTCCATCACCTTCCAGGAGCTGCAGCAGGAGCTGGAGGCCGTCCCGGGGCTGATGGAGAACCTGACCATCAGGTAGTGACAGCTGGTTCCTTGGGGCACTCTTCCCCATGTGAGAGCCTCTTCCCTCCTGCTGCTCTGTGGGGATCGTGCTCCATGGCGGCTCTTGAACCCACATCAGGAGCAGCGTGGGGCACTGCCCTGGGCTCACCAGCAGCACAGGGTGCTCTGCAGTGGTGCTGAGGGCATCTCAATCCTGTCCCTTTGCCCAGGAGTGTGCTGGGGTGTGTGCAGCACTTGGGCATGGGATGGATACTGGGATATGGTGCTAGGGTGGGTGAAAGACTTGGATGCAGGGGTGGGTTCTGGGATGGATACTGCAATCATAGAATCATAGGATGGTTTGGGTTGGAAGGGATCTTGAAGATGATCTAGTTCCAACTGCCCTGCTACAGGGAGGGACACGGGTCCATGGCTGGGGCAAGAGGAGAGTGCTAGGGTGGGTGAAGGACTTGCATGCAGGGATGTGTGCAGGGTTGGAAGCAGGATGGGATGCGGTGCCTTGGCAGTGCTGCCAGCTGGCTGAAGCCCCCAGCACCAACACGGAGGAGCCAGCGGCCGCGCTGCCTGACGGCATGGTACTGGCACAACCACCGTGGCCAGCTCACCTTCCTGGGGGGCTACGTCAGCCTCAACCTGCTGCTCTTCACCCTGGCTGCCCTACAGCACGTCGGCCACAGCGGGTGGGTGGCGGTGGCCAGGGGCTGCGGGCAGTGCCTCAACTTCAACTGCGCCTTCATCGCCGTGAGTGCGGGCACTGGGTAGGGGGAAGAGGGACAAGATTGCAGGGCGATGCTGCTGGGTGTCCCTATTGCCCCTGAACCACCCCTTCCAGGTGCCGATGCTGCGGCGGTGCCTGACCCGGCTGCGTGCCACCTTCGTGGGCAGAGCGCTGCCTCTGGAGCGCTGCGTGGCCCTGCACCAGCTGGTGGGGAGCGCAGTGCTGGTGCTGGCCGTGCTGCACACTGGAGCACACCTGGCCAACTTTGGTGAGCGGGGGCCTAGGGGTGCACGTCTGCTTCCCTGAGGGGTGCCCATGGGCCTGGGGAGGGGTGCGGGTGGCAGGGATGCTTGTGGTGTGCACTGCCTGCTGCCCCCCTCTAGCAGTGGGGACACAGCCTTTTCTCCCCCCCCAGCACCCCACAGTTGCATTTCAGGCCTGCCCTGGGCTCCATGCTGCCCAGCGCTGTATGAGGCCCAGCGCTGGTGATTGCAGCAGTTTTGGAAAAAAATGGCAGAAGTGACTCTTGCAGACCAACCCCAACTCAAGTGCTCTAATTGCTTGAGAGTGCAAAGCCACGTTCCCAAAAGCTGCCCTCCAGGCAAAGCGCTGCGCTGTCGGATGGAACACAGGGAGCTCGGTGGCATTTTGCACGAGGACAAATGTTGCATTTTCAACATATCTGAGCAAACCCAGGCCGTGCCTTCACACAAAGCCGCTCGGAGCCTGCTCACCGTCGGTCTGCTTGCAGGCAGGCTGGCAGGGGGCAGGCACGATGCCTTCACCGAGTTCCTGCTGACGGCGCGTCCTGGCGGTGGGGGGCTCAGTGGCACGGCCCCACAGACCGGGCTGGCCCTGCAGGTGCTGCTGCTCGCCATGCTCGCCTTCTCCAGCCCCTGTGTCCGCCGTGGTGGGCACTTCGAGGTGCGTCGATGCATGGGAACACCTCAAAGATGCCCCATCCCATGGCACAGGGGCCACTGAGCCCTGTGCCACCCACCCCTGCTGACCCGTGTCCCCTGCCCGCAGCTCTTCTACTGGAGCCACCTCTCCTACATCTCCGTCTGGGCTCTGCTCTTCTTCCATGCCCCCAACTTCTGGAAATGGTTTTTGGTTCCCGGGGGCCTCTTTGTGCTGGAGAAGGCGGTGGGCATGGCCGTGTCCCGTTCCATGGGGCTGCGCATCGTGGAGGTTCACCTGCTGCCCTCCCAGGTGCATCCCCCTCCGCTGCGGTGTGCACAAAGGGCCCTGTGTGTTGGGGTCACGCTCCTCCAGCCCTAGGAGGCACAGGGCTCTGCATCCCCTCCCCTGCATCGCAGCAGGGCTCCTTCCTTTGGCTTCAGTAGGGTTGGGTAAAATTCAGATTGAACTGTTTGTACGGAGATGTGTTTTGGGGTCGCTTGGTAGCATGCAAGAATCTGCAGCGTTTTGATGAATGTTGGCAGCAGAAGCTGAAAGCACCATTTCTTTGGTAAATCACTGTCTGGGCGTTTCCTGCTCCTCCTGCTCCAGGTCACCCACCTGGTGATCCAGCGGCCACGCTCCTTCCGCTACGAGCCCGGGGACTACATCTACCTGAACATCCCAGCCATCGCCGCCTACGAATGGCACCCGTTCAGCATCAGCAGCGCTCCTGAGCAGCAAGGTGTGCAGGGCACCCCAAAACGGGGCTCCTCTTGGGCACTGCCAGGATGTCCTGCATCCCACCACCATCCCATGAGCATCCCAACAGCGTACCACCAACACCCTGTAAGCATCCCATCGCCATCCCATGAGCATCCTGCCAGCATACCACCAACGCCCCGTGAGCATCCCATGAAGCATCCCAGGAGCATCCCCTCACCATCCCCCCACCATCCCATCAGCATCCCACCAGCATACTACCAACACCCTCTAAGCATCCCATCACCATCCCACCATCCCATCACCATCCTGCTGGCATACCACCAACACCCTGTAAGCATCCCATGAGCATCCCACCACCATCCCATGGGCATCCCCTCGCTATCCCACCAATGCTCGGGTACAGGGGTGCCAGTTCCTGGGGCAAGCTGTGCTCCAGCTCTTGTGCCACCGCTCTGTCCCCATCCCACAGACACCATCTGGCTGCACATCCGCTCGCTGGGGCAGTGGACCACGCGGCTGTATGAGTTCTTCAGGCAGCCCGAGCCCCCACAACTCCACAGGAACCTGCAGAGGAAGAGGTGGTGGCAGTGGGCACAGGTCGGTGAGCGCAGGGCTCTGCTTCCTGCAAGTGCAAAGGTTAAACCCTGCAATGTGCCCTCTGCGTGGCGGGGGGAGGGCAGCGCTTGGGGGTCACTGTGCTCCAGCAGCCCAGGAGCACACAGCACAGGTTGGGCTTTTCAAAAAAAGAACTAAAAATCAGTGACAGCTGGCCCTTTTCCCCACCTCTTCCTTCCCCCTTCCTTTCTTTTCCATCTTTCCCTCCTTTCCTCTCTTTCCCACCTCATTTCCCCTTTTCCCCTTTTCCCCCTTTCTTCCCTTTTTCTCTCTCCCCTTCCCTTTCCCCCTTTCTTCCTTTTCTTTTCCTTTTCCCCCTTTTTTCCCTTCCCACCCCATTTCCCCCCTCTCACCCCTTTTTCCCTTCCTTTGCAGGCCACTCCCTGCGCTGCCCTGGGTGAATCGGGGGACTCTGTGCCCAGCACCGGGGACGCAGCCGTGGAACTGACATCGTACCGATGCAGCGGGGC
Organism: Numida meleagris; assembly: GCF_002078875.1. Lineage (NCBI taxonomy): Eukaryota > Metazoa > Chordata > Aves > Galliformes > Numididae > Numida > Numida meleagris. The sequence goes on from NC_034417.1 coordinate 19,032,439, forward strand.
ACCCACAGCCACCCGAGGGGCTGAGGATGGGGACAGGGACCGGGACACGTCCCTGCAGGCGGTTGGTGCCAGCACAGCCTCCCCAGCAGCACCAAACCCCTTAGATGTCCCCAGGGGCATGGGGAGACCCTCACTGTCACATGGTGCTCATGACCCCAGCGGCTTTGGGATTGAGGTTGGGGTCCATCAGCCATCGCTCCCACTGGGCTCAGCTCTGGGATCGTATGGGCACAGCTGGGAAAAACCAACCCCAAAGCAGCTGGGAGCCAGGCTGCTGTGGTGGCAGTAGGGAGTGCTGGCAGCAGAGCTGTGGGAGCAGGGAGGAGGTGATTGCCCACTGCTGCTTATGGGTGCTCTCTGTCTGCAGATTTCCATGGGGCTGAGTGAGAGCCAGCAGCTCTGCAGCATCAAGGTGAGCTCCGGGCGAGTGCAGCGGGGTGAGAGCTGGGAGGGGACTTCATGCACGTGCCCAGCACCCCATGCGTGTGCCCTGTGCATTGGTCCTGCCCAGGGCTGAGCATCCTGCTTCGGCCTTGGGTTTGTTGCCCTGTTTCTGGGTGCTCAGCCTCTGTCTCTCCCAGTGTTACATTGATGGCCCCTATGGGACCCCGACACGCCGGATCTTTGCCTCGGAGCACGCCGTGCTCATCGGCGCTGGCATTGGCATCACACCCTTTGCCTCCATCCTGCAGAGCATCATGCACAGGTCAGGGCTGCGCCACGCGCTCAGGGCTGCAGTTCCTTATTGCTAAACACGAGATGTGGCCACAGGACCCTACACCGTGTTGCCTTCAGAGTTAACCTTCACACAGGGGATTTCAGGCAGGGTATTCACTGTGGGGCTGGTGGAGAAGGAGGCTTGGGGTCTCTGCGTGGGTGTGCGGGGTGCAAGGAGCACAGATGAGGGCTGCATCCACCCATGCAGGTACCGCCAGAGGAAGCAGAGCAGCCCCAGCTGCGAGACCTTGCGGGATGAGGACATGGCCCTCAGAAAGGTGGGAGCAGGCTGTGGGGTTTGCAGTGGGGATGTGGGATGCAGGCTCCCATCCCAT